>NC_041405.2:53870400-54102900 GCF_900747795.2 Erpetoichthys calabaricus
AAGGATGATGTTTTTATGTTTTAATAATAATACAATTGTAATTAATGTAAGCTACATCTTGTAACCTTAATGGATTTTTGTGTATTCTTACAGTTGTACTTGAGGTTATCAACAATCCTCACAGAAATAAGTACTTTGGCATTGCTCTTATAGGACAAATATTAATGGAGGTTTTATCCACTTTTGTGTAACAATTTCTATGTCTATTTATTGTTTCTGCTTATATTTTAGGGCACGTGTGGTAGGAGCTCTTCCTTCCATGAAGGACACAACTTTAAGGAGTTTGACATGAGGAACGCTGAGGAACCATCTAACAACACTGTCTTACAGCGACTCCTACAGGAGCAGCGCCGCTATGCTAATTCCAGTGATAACAGGAGCTTTCTGGCCCTTCAGCAGCAGAGTCAAGTGAGTGGACTATTTTACACGAGTGCCAGTGAGGACCACCAGATGGTCCCCAACTTGGCACGGCAGGAGCCCCAGGGCCAGGAGCTTCAAGTTGATAACACTGTGATGGAGAAGCAGGTACCATCACGTCCAAGCGGAGGTGCTCAGGGGCCAACTAATGAAGAATTGCCTACTTATGAGGAGGCCAAAGTACAATCACAGTACTTTCAGGGACAACAGCAAATCTCTCCCACTGTTGGTGCTGCTTTTTACGTGACTGGGGTTACAAGTCAGAAGATGAGAACAGAAGGCAGGCCTACTGTTCAAAGGGTGAACCCTGGAAAGGTGCACCAAGATGAAGGGCTGAAGGACTTGAAGCAGGGTCACGTGCGTTCTCTTAGTGAGCGCTTAATGCAGCTTTCATTAGCAACTAGTGGTGTCAAAGCTCATCCACCAGTGACCAGTACCCCTCTGTCTACTCAAGCCCCACCTACTTCTGAGCTGTATAAGAATGCAGTTTCTGGGTCAGATTTTTTCAAACAAGGAGGGCAACATTCATTAAAAAGCTTGGAACACCGGGGGCCACCTCCAGATTACCCATATAAGAACATTTCAACATTACCTATGCCCTCCAAACCACAAGAACATGGTTCCTACTACACAGAACATCGCATGAGCCAGCAGATGAGGACTGAAGTGCCTGTTATGAGGTACCAGCCACCACCAGAGTATGGTGCTGTCAGGTTTGTAGGTTTCCTTTATGCCTTCATTTCATTAATGAACTAATTTCCTTTTATTTCAGACTTATATTTAAATATATTTTATTGAAAAATGCACCCTTGGTCCTCTATCTTTTAAATTGTTTTCTGCCGATTTGTGTTCACTTACAACCATAAATGCATTATTACCGTTTTAATGTTGACCATTCTTAATGTATCTTGGAAAAGAAAGACTTGCCGTAATTATCATGTCCACATAACTATTGTGACCACAAGGGGTCTCCAGAGAGCCTCAAACCACAGACACTGAAAACCATCACACATTATTAGAATAAAATAAAGGCTGTTTATTCTCTTCAGGCACTTCTCCACAATCCTCTCTCCAGTAATCAGCCACAAAGCAATACAAATCCTCTATCCTCCTCTAAGTGTTGCCCACTGCCTCCTGTCTCTGACTCACTGATGTGAGGCTGCAGGCTCCCTTTCAAGCAAGGCCTGGGAATGGTTCCAGTGCCACTCCATGTCTTCCTGGAAGCACTTCCTGGTCATAAAGTAAGTAGAGAGGTCCTCCTGCGACTGCGCCCTTTATCAACACCCAGGATCCCAGACTTCTGGACTCCCAACTCCCAAGCACCCCTGAGGGTGTCATGACTGGGTTGCTATATGAGGTGTGTGGGGGATGAAACAGCTCCCGACTGTTGGATTGTGCTGGTGCAACTATTATATCATGCCAGTTGGACACAGTTATTTTTCCATCCCAATGGCCACTCCATCTGTCACTCAACTCTGTCCTCTTATTTAGGTAAGAAACCATCCTCCTTCCCAGCCAGGACACCCCCGTTCTCCTCCTACACTATATATTTTGAAGCAACTTCAGGAAAAAAAAATTTAATTAGGTATTAATTGAACATTGTCATTAGGTACATGCTTGAAATGTAAGCATGTGAGGTGAAGGGAAGAAATGATGTTATTGTTTTAGTGTTTGGTTGGATCAGTTGCTTATGGTAGCACAACTGTAAATTCAGGCGGCCAATAAAAATTATTCAAAATGAGATGCCTTTCAAATCATTATGGATATCACAAAAAATATATCTGAAGAAGATAGTTAGTATTGGTTTCCAAAAAAAAAGGTCTGACCCCCAAAATATTCTGTATCTGAACTAATGGAAATTCTGTAGCCGGAGTGATATGATTAAGTCCATAACTGTGCAGGCAACAAGTTTTCATTCTAACCAGTTTCTAAATCAAAGTGAACGTTCTGTTTTTAAATTAACATTTTGCTTACTCTTCTTATTCTTCAGAATAAACTTAGGGTGTAAAACATAATCAAAATGATACATGAATGTTAGGAAAACCGACTAGAGTGCATTCAGACTATAATTATTTATTCTAAACTGCATTTAGCTGTCGGAGGTAATGAATGGGTAGTGTTCATTATTTGCATCCTTATCTATTACTGGAACTGAGACCATTCCATTGTAAAATGTATGCAGACAGACCATAGCTGGGAGACAGAATACACTGTCAAAGAACAAAACTTACTTAGATTTACGCAGAAAAGGAAAGAAAATTCAACTGTGTTCATTGAGAACCCTGACGCAGAGCTCAGGGGAAAATGTTCATTAAAAATCATATTTTAGCATTGTAATTAAAATTTGTAGGCACGGTGCCCCTTGATGGGTTAGAGCAGGGGTCCTCAATCACAGTCCTGGAGTGCCTCAGTGGCTGCAGGTTTTTGTTCCAACCCAATTGCTTAATAAGGAGCACTTATTGCTCAAGTAACACTTCTGCTTCACTTTAGTTGTCTCGCTCATTAAGATTTTCACTGCTTACTGCTTATTTTAGTTTTAAACAGCTGTATTCTTGATTTTTAATTGCTCCTAATTAGCAATAACACGCAAATCACAAAAGAGACCAGCATTTCTCCATTTAGCTTGTTACCATTTACAATTGTGTGTATTTATCATGCACTATTGGGTTTAATTAAATACTTGGAAGGAAAGTAAAGAGAAAAAAGTGAAGGACTGAGAATTACTCATCTGTTTTAGCCTTCAAATCATTTGGATGATATCCTTAGAAAGGAGAAGAAAATCTAGGGTATGAGAATGACCTAACATAGCAGAGTTAAAGCACTGACAAGCCATGAAATTAAATTATTGGCAAGAATTGCTTTCTAATTAAGCAACCAGGTTAGAAAAAAAACCCTACAGCCACTACGGCCTCCAGGACTGTGATTGAGGACCCCTGGGTTAGAGCTTTGGCCCTTTCTTGTGCTGTTTCTCTCTGGTTGCTGTCTTTACTGCACATATTTACCCCACTTTAACGTGGTCTCTAACTCTGCTAGCCTTGAACCATTATAGATTTTTTCCCCTTATTCATACTCCAATGTATAGTTATTTTATTTTAACATTTTATCTTAAGTAATAAAATAACTTATGTACATGTTGAAAAATTGTTTTTTTTATTCCTGATGCAAGCCTCAGTTTTTCAGTCCAAGAAATTTTAGTGGATTTTTGTTTATTTTATATTAGAGGGTATTTTGAAGATAGTGGCATATTGTGTGGTGCTCAGATTCTATCGATATATTGCTGTCTATGCTAAGCAAGTCCTTAACGTGCCAGTAGTTTGAGTTTAAATATTGTGATGTTCTGCCATTATGTATAAGCAGTATGCTTCAGTGAACTATACAGTATAAAAGATAGATTTGAATATGTTTTTAATGTGGTTCACAAAGCACTTTATGATTTTTTACATTAAGAGTTCCGTCAGTTTTAGAAACAGACTTTAGATCACTGTGCTGCTGAAATGAAATATGCAAGTTTAGAAACAGACTTCTTGTTTATTTTCTAAAGTAAACACTAATTCAGTTTGTTTTTACAGTCATTTAACACAAATAATGTAATATGCGAGTATGTTATTATGGTTAATAAAAACAAATGTGTGTGTGTGTGTGTGTGTGTATATATATATATATATATATATATATATATATATATAAATAAATGTTTTTTATATATATATAAATGTTTTTTTATATATATATATATATATATATATATATATATATATATATATATATATATATATATAAATAATACAGTACTGTGCAAAAGTTTTAGGCGGGTGTGAAAAAATGCTGTAAACAAAGAATGCTTTCAAAAATGGAATTGTTAATCATTTATTTTCATCAATCAACAAAATGCAGTGAATGAACAAAAGAGAAATCTAAATCAAATCAATATTTGGTGTGACCACCCTTTGCCTTCATAACAGCATCAATTCTTCTAGGTACACTTGCACACAGTTTTTGAAGGAACTCGGCTGGTAGGTTGTTCCAAACATCTTGGAGAACTAACCACAGATCTTCTGTGGATGTAGGCTTCCTCACATCCTTGTGTCTTCATGTAATCCCAGACACACTCGATGATGTTGAGATCAGGGCTCTGTGGGGTCCATACCATCACTTCCAGGACTTTTTGTTCTTCTTTACGCTGAAGATAGTTCTTAATGACTTTGGCTGTATGTTTGGGGTCATTGTCCTGCTGCAGAATAAATTTGGGGCCAATCATACGCCTCCCTGATGGTATTGCATGATGGATAAGTATCTGCCTGTATTTCTCAGCATTGAGAACACCATTAAACCTGACCAAATCTCCAACTCCATTTGCAGAAATGCAGCCCCAAACGTTCAAGGAACCTCCACCATGCTTCACTGTTGCCTGCAGACACTCATTATTGTACCGCGTTCCAGACCTTCGATGAACAAACTGCCTTCTGCTACAGTCAAATATTTCAAATTTTGACTCATCAGTCCAGAGCACCTGCTGCCATTTTTCTGCACCCCAGTTCCTATGTTTTCGTGCATACTTGAGTCGCTTGGCCTTGTTTCCACGTCAGAGGTATGGCTTTTTGGCTGCAACTCTTCGATGAAGACTTCTCCGGACAGTAGATGGGTGTACCTGGGTCCCACTGGTTTCTGCCAGTTCTGAGCTGATGGCACCGCTGGACATCTTCCGATTTCGAAGGGTAATAAGCTTGATGTGTCTTTCATCTGCTGCACTAAGTTTCCTTGGCCGACCACTGTGTCTGCGATCCTCAACGTTGCCCGTTTCTTTGTGCTTCTTCAAAAGAACTTGAACAGTACATCTTGAAACCCAAGTCTGCTTTGAAATCTTTGTCTGGGAGAGACCTTGCTGATGCAGTATAACTACCTTGTGTCTTGTGGCTGTGCTCAATCTTGCCATGACATGAAACTGTCTTCCACAACCTCACCTTGGTAGCAGAGTGTGGCTGTTCCTCACCCAGTTTTAAGCCTCCTACACAGCTGTTTCTGTTTCAGTTAATGACTGTGTTTCAACCTACGTGTGACATTGATGATCATTAGCACCTGTTTGGTAGAATTGGTTGATCATACACCTGACTATAATCCTACAAAATCCCTGACTTTGTGCAAGTGTACCTATAAGAATTGATGCTGGTTTGAAGGCAAAAGGTAGTAACACCAAATATTGATTTGATATAGATTTTTCTTGTGTTCGCTCACTTTGCATTATGTAAATTGATAACAATAAACAATCATTATTTATATTTCTGAAAGCATTCTTTGTTTACAGCATTTTTTCATACCTGCCTAAAAGTTTTGCACAGTACTGTGTATATATATATATATATATATATATATATATTATATATATTATATATATATAATATATATATATATATATATATATAAAAATAATACATTTCTATGACACACAACTCAAGGACTTGCTCTCGTGTTGCTGAGTAACTTTGTGTTATTTGGAAGCACATTTAAAATGGAGCCTTTCACACTTAAGTGATTGCTTTCTATTGACAACTTACCAAAATCTGTTGTGGAAAAATGTTTAACTAAAGAGGCTATGTGTGTTCCTCTGTAGCTGCCCTGATGACAGTGCACAACTGCTAAATGTTTAAGAAAAGAAAAACATGCACTGAAGTCTTTTTAGTTAAAGACTAAGTCGTAACATTAAACATTCAGATTTATTTGCAGAAATGAGGGCATTTGTGTTACAGATGTGTGTGTTAACAAAGTGCCTTAACATATTCTTGTATGCCTAATTCTAGGATTGTGAAACCTTTGAATGAAAAAAAATAATCAGCCATGGTTTGTTTTTACAGACAAAATCCAGAGAATGTGGGGTACCAGCAGCGTCCTCTTCACCACCACAGCCCTACATCATCTATGACATCGATGGGGTCTTTGTCTCTCACTCAGTCCCCTACAGTAAATTTTCATCTTGGGCAGCCCCAGCCTTTAGTAGATCACTATCCCATGGGCCTTCGTACCCCACAAGGACATGGCTCACACCCACTGCACCTGGGGGAACCTTACATGATGAATCCTCCATCACGTGGACAACAGATGCATGATTTTTATGGAGGGCCTCCTCGTATACAGCAGCATTTTCCAGTCAGCCAATCCTTCCAAGGAGACCCTTATTCTGTTGTGGCCAGAGCCCAGCAGATGGTAGAAATCTTGTCAGAAGAGAATAGGACTCTCAAGCAAGAACTGGATACATACTGTGAGAAGGTTTCCAAGCTCCAGAAAGTGAGTTTTAGTTTAAACTTACTATTATGCATTTAATTTTAAAATATAGCTCTAATTTCTTTATTTTATTAATTACAAATAAACAGGAAAAATGGGATAATTGTACAAATATGTCCTCCTGCTACTCCTTTCTAATTTATGCTAAATGTAAAATGAAGGAGATGGAAATAAGGCAGAAAAGTTGGCATGAAAATATTTATAATTATGCCTTTGAACTCTGAGATATTTTATAGTGCAGGCAGAAACATCATTTTATAAAGAAAGTCATTGTGAGCACAGTGCGAAATCAGAATAAGGTTATGATATCAGTAAAAAAAAAAAAAAAAATGGAAGAATTGCTTTCTTTTTTTTTTCTTTTTTATTGTAGAATTGTTTTTTTCTTTTCCTAAGAGAAAAAAACACAAACTGTTAAACACATCTCAGTCTGAAATAAAATCATTCAAGTAATATGCTTTCCAAAAATAAATTCAAAGAAACTCCAAACAGAACCTTCTTTCCCTACTCAGTTCAGAGAGCTGATTGATAACATAGTCCAGTTTAATGTGGATCCTTATATATAACACACATGCTCGGTAAAACCAAAAAATATATATGTATATGTATATACAGTATGTGTGCATATACAATATATATGTATGTGTGTATATGCTTTAGCATAGTATCTTTGCATAATATAGTTACACATCAGCTTTCTAGTATAAAATATGTACTTCTAGTAAATACATATTTAGCTCCTTGAATACTTGATAATTTACTGAATCTGCATCGATTGATCATCCATCCATTCATTATCCAACCTGCTATATCCTAACTCAGGGTCACGGGGGTCTGCTGGAGCCACTCCCAGCCAACACAGGGTGCAAGGCAGGGAACAAATCCTGGGCAGGGCGCCAGCCCATCGCATGACACACACACACCAATGACACACTAGGAACAATTTAGAATCACCAGTGCACCTAACCTGCTTGTCTTTGAACTGTGGGAGGAAACCGGAGCACCCAGAGGAAACCCACGCAGACACAGGGAGAACATGCAAACTCCACGCAGGGAGGACCCGGGAAGTGAACCCAGGTCTCCTAACTGCGAGGCAGCAGCGCTACCACTGTGCCACATTGATCAATGTATTGCAATATTAAATAGGAATAGTATAGGCAGACTTTCACTATTCTGGCACCTTTGAGACCTGAGGAGTGCTAGATTAGTAAAAATGCCAGATTACAGAAGGATCTTCTCTAAATAGCAGCTACATAATCATCCATCCATCCTCTTCTGCTTATCTGCGATCGGGTCACGGGGGCAGCAGCTTGAGCAGAGATGCCCAGACTTCCCTCTCCCCGGCCACTTCTTCTAGCTCTTCCGGGGGAATCCCGAGGCGTTCCCAGGTCAGCCGGGAGACATAGTCCCTCCAGCGTGTCCTGGGTCTTCCCCGGGGCCTCCTCCCAGTTAGACATGCCCGGAACACCTCACCAGGGAGGCGTCCAGGAGGCATCCTGATCAGATGCCTGAGCCACCTCATCTGACTCCTCTCAATGCGGAGGAGCAGCGGCTCTACTCTGAGCCCCTCCCGGATGACTGAGCTTCTCACCCTATCTTTAAGGGTGAGCCCAGACACCCTGCGGAGGAAATTCATTTCAGCCGCTTGTATTCGCGATCTCGTTCTTTCGGTCACTACCCATAGCTCATGACCATAGGTGAGGGTAGATCGACTGGTAAATTGAGAGCTTTGCCTTACGGCTCAGCTCCTTTTTCACCACGACAAACCGATGCAGAGCCCGCATCACTGTGGATGCTGCTCCGATCCGCCTGTTGATCTCGCTCCATTCTTTCCTCACTCGTGAACAAGACCCCAAGATACTTGAACTCCTCCACTTGGGGCAGGATCTTATCCTCAACCCTGAGAGGGCACTCCACCCTTTTCCGGCTGAGGACTACAGTCTCGGATTTGTAGGTGCTGATTCCCATCCCAGCCGCTTCACACTCAGCTGCGAACCGTTCCAGAGAGAGCTGAATATCACGGCCTGATGAAGCAAACATGACAACATCATCTGCAAAAAGCAGTGACCCAATCTTGAGTCCACCAAACTGGACCCCCTCAATGCCCTGTCTGCGCCTAGAAATTCTGTCCATAAAAGTTATGAACAGAATCGGTGACAAAGAGCAGCCCTGGCAGAGTCCAACTCTCACTGGAAACGGGTTCGACTTACTGCCGGCAATGTGGACCAAGCTATGACACCGGTTGTACAGGGAGGACTGAACAGCCCTTATCAAGGTGTCCGGTACCCCATACTTCCGGAGCACCCCCCACAGGATTCCCCGAGGGACACGGTCGAACGCCCTTTCCAAGTCCACAAAACACATGTAGACTGGTTGGGCAAACTCCCATGCACCCTCCAGGACCCTGCTAAGGGTGTAGAACTGGTCCACTGTTTCGCGACCTGGACGAAAACCACACTGTTCCTTCTGAGTCCGAGGTTCGACTATCTGACAGACCCTCCTCTCCAGGACCCCCGAATAGACTTTTCTAGGGAGGCTGAGGAGTGTGATTCCTCTGTAGTTGGAACACACCCTCCGGTCCCCGTTCTTAGAGGGGGACCACCACCCCGGTCTGCCAATCCAGAGGCACTGTCCCCGATGTCCATGCGATGTTGCAGAGGCGTGTCAACCAAGACAGTCCTACAACATCCAGAACCTTGAGGAACTCCGGGCATATCTCATCCACCCCTGGGGCCCTGCCACCAAGGAATTTTTTTGACCACCTCGGTGACCTCAGTCCCAGAGATGGGGGAGCCCACCTCCGAGTCCCCAGGCTCTGCTTCCTCATTGGAAGGCATGTTAGTGGGATTGAGGAGGTCTTCGAAGTACTCCCCCACCGACCCACAACATCCCGAGTCGAGGTCAGTAGCGCACCATCCCCACCATATACTGTACAGTGTTGACACTGCACTGCTTCCCCCTCCTTAGACGCCAGATGGTGGACCAGAATCCCCTCGGAGCCATCCGAAGGTCGTTCTCCATGGCCTCCCCAAACTCCTCCCACGCCCGAGTTTTTGCCTCAGCAACCACCAAAGACGCATTCCGCTTGGCCTGCCGGTACCTGTTAGCTGCCTTCAGAGTCCCACAGGACAAAAGGGCCCTGTAGGACTCCTTCTTCAACTTGACGACATCCCTCACCGCTGGTGTCCACCAACAGGTTCGGAGATTGCTGCCACGACAGGCACCAACCACCTTACGGCCACAGCTCTGGTCAGCCGCCTCAACGATAGAGGCACAGAACGTGGCCCATTCAGACTCAATGTCCCCCACCTCCCTCGGGACGTGGTCGAAGTTCTGCCGGAGGTGAGAGTTGAAGCTACTTCTGACAGGGGACTCTGCCAGACGTTCTCAGCAGACCCTCACAACACGTTTGGGCCTACCAGGCCCGACCGGCATCCTCCCCCACCATCGAAGCCAACTCACCACCAGGTGGTGATCAGTTGACAGCTCCACCCCTCTCTTCACCCGAGTGTCCAAGACATGTGGCCACAAGTCCGACGACACGACCACAAAGTCGAACAGCAGTGTGGAGTACCCACCCTTTTTGGAGTCCCTGGAGGGTGTGCTAGAGGGCATACCTTCTGGGGACTCCCTCGTACTGCTGGGAGACTTCAATGGTCACGTGACCAATGACAATGAGACCTGGAAGGGCGTGATTGGGAGCTACATAATAATAAATAATTTATTTATATAGCGCCTTTCTCATGCTCAAGGCGCTTATACCTCATCATACCTTGAAAATAGCATGTAAATCAGTACAAGCTAGATAATAAAGTTAACAAAAACATTAAATGAAAACACAATAAATTACTGTAATGTACAGGTACAAGTAAATGAGCTATTCACCTCATCCCACCTTTAAAATACCAGACAAATTGACAAAAGTTTGATACTTGCAATAAAAAGAAACATTAAATGAAAGGTAATTGAAAACTTAATTAGGTATCCTTAATGAATGCACAGTACTGTACAGGCACAGGTAAAATAAAGGTAAGACTATAGGTACAGTAAATGTTCAGTTTTCTTGTGTAAGTTAATTCCTGTACATTTTCACTTCTGAAGTGAAGACCTTTAATATATATTCTGGCAAAGTTAGAATCTTCAACAAACTTGCACTATGTTTAAGATTGTGATTATGGTAGGATTATCTCACTTGGGAGTAACGACAGCTATTGGATAACAATGTCTTCTAGTGGGTGTGTTGCATTGTATAAGACCTGTGTACTTCTTCAAACCACATCCACCCACTTCTCAGAGTTGCCACTGTGTAGATCATGTCAAACAAACATTTAAACAGATTAAGTTAGTGGTGAGATTCAGGTTCCAAATCAGATATAGAAAAGTTGCTTATGAGCTAGATAAAATACCAGTCCCACAGTCAAATCCCCTTCAGCACCTTTATAATCACAGCAAAGGTACTAAGACTGTTTGAAATGTTAAAAAAAGAAAAAAAGCTGCAAATAAATATGATGTGCACTCTACTACTAGCTTAGGATGGTTCAGGCATATTAAAGAAGCATTTCAAATTGCACAATGTGAAAGTGAGTGGTGAGCCTCTAAGTGTAGATGTGAAGCACCAGCTGAAGGATTTGTTCTAAAACTTACAAGTGCAGAAGGATATGTAGGTCCACTTTATAAAAAAAAAAAAAAAAAAGGTGCTTTACAACCACCAGCTCTGAACCATACGTGGTCGTTAAGTGTTGCATATCTGTAAAAGTAGAAAAATGGTGCTTACCTGTATTTACAAGAGCACACCAACACATAAACAGATTTAGCGCAACCAAAACAGTGCACTGTAGATGGGGGCAATGGCCCATGAATTTTGAAATTATAGTGGCCTAGGAATTTTGAATCTGATGCCACATTAGCAAAGAAACTGAATAATGGGGAGATTAGTTAGTCAATATCTGCTTGTACCAGTCAAAAGTCTGGACACATCTAGTCATCAGTAGAAGTTTTTACATTGTAAATATAACAAAACTATGGAAAACATTGCATGCAATTATGCAGATAATTAAAAAAGTCCAGAATTGATTAAAATTATTTTACATTTTGAATTCAAAATAAATCATCTTGTCTCAAAGATGGCTATGAACGCTCTTGGCATTCTCTCAACTAGCCTTAATAAGAAATCACATGGATTGCTTTCCCTACATTCCTGAAGGAGTTCCCACAACTGAAGTGTGCCTTCAATTCTAACAAATCTCAAACTTTGAAAAACACTCTCATACAATCACACTTATTGCCCCATACTTCGCAGTAAGAATGACACAGACAGAGGTTTAATTTTAACTGTAATAAATTGGTGCATATACTGTATGTGATTTGGTTTAGAGGTTTCAACATTAAGGTGGCAGACATTGAGAGGCTTAACAAACTGATTCAGAAGCCTGGCTCAGTGGTAGGAGAGAAACTGGACAGTTTGGAAACTGTGGCAGATCAGAGAACATTGTCTAAACTTCAGTCTGTTATTGAAAATGCTAATCACCCACTTCATAGTATTATGGTTAGATAGAGGAGCATTTTTAGCAGTAGACTGACTGGCATAAGTGCGCCACTGAACATCACAGAAAATCCTCATTCCCACAGCCATCATACTCTATAAGTCTTTGGTCACTCCCATGCAATAAGTTGTATATATATATTTCAACTACTTAGATGTGTAATAAATCATCTGTTGCTTCTCATGTAAATAACGTTTTTGGTTCTCTGAATGTGCAATACTTATGTGCAATATTATTATGTGAAATACAGCTCAGTGTGCTATTGATGTTTTAGTAAACTAGGTATTTTGATTCAAATATATAATATCTATATTTAATTCAACACATACCTTTATAGAATAGTGAATGAGGATTTATTGTAGTTTAATTTGATGTTTCTGTTATTTTACTTCATAGACTTATTTTTTATATTTGCTCTTCATGTTACTTGTGCTTTTGTCCATCTGTACAGTTGTCACATAAGTAATTTCCTTTGGGATTAATAAAGTTTTTTGATTCTGATTAACACAACAATAAGTACTTTCTGAACTGCTTCCCATTTTACAATGTTTTTATTTTGTTCTGATTTTCAAGTTAAGAGTTCTGAAGAACTGAAGCCTTGTGTGGTAGCAAAAAGTATAACGGGAGAGCTAACCATTGATGTGGTCTCAGTCCATCACATGACAGACTCATGCACACAATGACTGGGCCAATTTAAAACCTTAGATATAATGTATTGTCAGATGAGGTTATGGTTAGGGCATGGTTAGGATTAGTCCCTAAAATTATAATTTATGACACAGTATAAGGAAAATACAAAGTTGTGGAGCTCTCTCTTATACCTTTGTAAGAATTTTTTCTTAATTCTTATTTACATTTTATCCATCTATTATCCTTTTGCAGTATTTATATCACACCTGCTGTCATTACCCTGCTAGGAATTCTCGATACTTTTGAGTATTAGGAGCCAGTCTTGAATTACTTTTCTTTGTTTTGCATCCAAAGTCAACCCTTGTTGATACTAGATGAGTTTCATGCCTCACCATTTCAGCTTCAGGCATTTTGTTTTGAAATGGACTTGGGGTTGGACTTTTATTGATGCAGGTTTCATTTTTGTAGTCTGTCTCTTTTAGTTTAGTTTAGTTTGAAAGACCATTCCAAAATATGGAAGCTATTAAAGATAGCTTCAGCAGGGTCATTTCCTTTATCATTCTTGATGTCCTGAACTTAGCCTTCTACTTTTATTATGCTACATTCCACCAACTCCTTAGGGACTGTGAAGTACACAGGCAAGGGGCTGTAAATCAGATATTGAAGAATAACAGTAAAATTGAATCCTAATTATTATGTTTCTCTCAGCTGGAGACAGAAATACAGCGCGTCTCAGAGGCCTATGAAAACTTGGCTAAGTCTTCATCTAAAAGAGAAGCTCTTGAGAAGGCCATGCGCAACAAGATGGAGGGAGAGATCCGGAGGCTACATGACTTCAACCGGGACCTCCGAGGTAAAGGACAAGCATGCTACTCTGTGCCTTTAACTGTTCATTCTTCATTGTTTTTTACTGCAACAGACATACTTGAAATGTCATTTTGTGAATCAAAACAAAGATATCAACAAACCATGGTATTAATAATTTATGATGGTGCATTGAACCATTGCACGGTTTTCAGGGAATTTGGGGAAGAACTCAATTTTTAAAATGGTACAATACTATAATTTTGGTTTTTTTAGTACTGAAAGTAAATGGTAGTTTTCAAAGACGTGGTTAGCTCTTTGTTTATCTGCTCTACAACTTGTTAGAGTCTACTTCAGGGCAAATCCCACTCTTTGGCGTGCTTAAGACTGTATTGGTGATTACACTCACTCAGTACTATGGAGACTTGAAGGGGACAAGCCCCACACACTTCCACCTGGTCATCGACAAGCTGAAGAATTGGAAACAGAACTGCAGTGCAGAAAGACAGAAAGGTGTGTGATTATGTGGCACAAAAGGGAAAAACACTGATGTGTGGTGCACCGGGTAGGCTGGAGTGAGAACCTGCTATAAAAACTGAAGACAAAGTCTTAGTACTGATCCAACACTAGTGCATTGCCGTTTGAAAGGTCTAGTCATAATACTTTTGTGTTCTCATTCAGTCCAATTTAATCAATTAAGAACTTTCAGACAGTCAACTTGATCATGAATCTGATTTTTAAATGTAGTAACTCTTTTAAGAATTTCATGTGAATTGTGCACTTCATTCTGCCTACAGGTTAAATAACTTGCCTATAGTTTAAGTAACATTCAGGGAATGAGAAAGCTGGCCTTACCATAGGTGTGTTGTTATACTGCTTGCCAACTTCATACCATTATGTAAACAACAATTTAGATTAGATACATAGGTACTAAATGGAGGCTTCTCTGAGTTGCTGCTACTTCTAATCCAGTTTAATATATGGTAGCAACTCTCACATTTAGCACAATCCACAAAACACTGTATGAAGTACTAAATAAGATTATAGTACATGTAAAAACAAAGCCTTCAGTGAAAGTGGACTTTTTAAAGTCATGTGAGCTTTAATTTTTTTCCCTCAAACATCTACAAAACATGTTTGAGCTGTGATGCAAAAACATGATTAAAGTAGAATGATTAAAACATGATTAAATGTTTTTACAGGTTGTTATTGATTAGATGTCATTTCATTTCATTTCATAACTGTAAAATACTCTTGTTGGAAAGAGTGAATGTGCTATTTGTTGTTCTATATCAGGGTCAGGCATGATAAAAGAGGTCCATTGAACCACCATACTTTATACAAATTAGACTGAAAGTTATTGAGCTCATTTTTGTGATTAATGTGGTGTGTTTAATGAGTTAAAAGTATTGTTGCATTCAGGGCCAGCCATGAGGCAAACGCCTCAGGCAGTGCTTTAGTCAGGGCAGAATTTTCATGTAATTTTTTTTTTTTAAGTATGTACCAACAATACACCACATGTCAATACGTAGCACTGGTGTTCATTTTCTTCATTTATACATACTGACATAGATACGGGGAGTGGGGAGGAGGGTTTTTTTGCAGTCCTGGGGCAATGCTAGCAAAAAGTTGCAAAAGTAAAAATTACGCTCTCTCTCCCTTTTTTTATTTCTTTTTTTACTTCTTTTCATTTCATGTTTTTGTAAAAAGAATAAATCAATGTCATATCACATAAGTGCTAAGTAAGTTATCGTTGACTGGCACTAAAATCAAAAGAAGTCTCTAGTACCTCTGTATTTAACTTGCCGGTCCAACAGGTAACTTACAGTGCTGACTTCCAAGTAATGTCAGTTTTTAAACGAGATTGCAGCTACAGAGATCTTTTTTAGCATGCCAGGAGCAAAGGTATAGGTAAAAGCAGTGTTTTCCCACCTTTCTTCTGTGGTGGCACACTTTTTGCAACCCATAACATTCCAAGGCACACCACGATTCTACCAACCAAAAAAGCATTAAATCTCTTAGGGCTCATTTATACTTCACGCTCAGAACGCGTACGTGCCCGCATCATGGCCGCCACGCGTTCTGAGCGTTCATTTGATGCGTCCTCTGAGCAGGTCCTCAGAAATTAACGCGATGCGTGCGCGAGTTGCAGTACCAGCAAAAAGTCGGGGGGGCGCAGTGTGCTAAAAGTTGGAATGTGACGTCAGAGTCTCTGTTTACTATCTACATGTGACAGAAAGCCACTTTGCGGATCCTACGAGATCAGTGTGCGCGCTTCAATATTTGATAAATGGTTCGATGTGGTGAAGCAAAATGCCGACATACAAATGTATTCGTGGTGCTTTTATATTCAAGCATCGCATATTCCTGATCATAATGACACGATACGTTTTAAAATTCTCACATACCGTCTTCTTGTGCTATCTTTTTTTCTAGGGCTTCCTCTGCTCCTGACAGCAGCAAATCGCCAGCAATAGATCGCCACACTGAGCACATTAAATGTATGATATTCCAACTCTCTGCACATTTAGAATCCTTAGATTTATACTTGATATCACTTTCATGATGAAAAGCATTAAAGTATGTATATTACATTTTACAGATAAATCGGTGATTTCGTTTAAATAATGAATACTGTTAATAATTACACACATGGGGTGACACAGTGGCGGAGTGTTAGCGCTGCTGTCTTGCAGGGAGTCATGTCGCTGATATTCCCTGCCTGGAGTTTACACGTTTTCCTGCTGGATTTCCTCAGTGTGCTCCAGTTTCCTTCCAAAGATATGCAGATTTAGGGATTTGGTGCCGCTAAAATGACGCTAGTGTATGTGTGTGCTTGTATTCACCTTGCGATGAGCCGAGGCTCACTCGTGCCCAATGCTTGCTGGAATGGACACATCCCTGGGTTTAATCAATAAACATCCTTTTCAGAGATATTGCGGTAAGGTGTCATCGGAATTTAATGGGTGTTCTAGGCAGTTCACAACACAGAGAAGCCGAACATGTTCTCACCGTGATAATATCTCGCACTGCCACCTGGCAGATTCCTCCAGATTTACATAAAGTACGCGCGCAAGTATAAACATTTCAACGCTTGCGTAGCAGGAGCGTCTGCTGCAGCATGCGTCGCTTCGCGTGAAGTATAACTCTGGCCTTAGACATGCTAAACTGTCCAAAGTAGCAGGACAGGGGGCAGCAAAAAACAGCAGCTCAGAGATTGCTGTTCGCCGACAAAGCACTTAGTGAGCACTTTGGACGCATTTTGCAACTTCTTCGTCCCTTTGTCTGTTCATACATGTGGTCCTCTCTCTGCCTTACTCCAGTGACCCAGGGTCAGAGGCAACTTGTATGCCCTCTGTCCATCAGATATGCAAGAGATCATTTTTTACTTTGACACATCTGTGTCTCATATGCTATGCCAAATTGAGAAGTACAGTAATCCCTCACCTATCGCGGGGGTTACGTTCCAGAGCCCCCTGCGATAGGTGAAAATCCGCGAAGTTGCGACCTATATTTATTTTATTATTTATACATATTTTAAGGCTTTATAAACCCTTCCCACACTCTTATAAATCTTTCTCACTCTCTTGTTAACCTTTCCCACACTCTTATAAACACTTCTTATGCTCTTAAACACTTTCTACATTCTTAAACACTGCACACTGCACGCAGCGATCAGACGTCGATGTGTCTGCACTCGCTTTGTGAAGGGGGGCAGCTGAACTCACGCTGAGCTGAAATGGACTTTGTGCTGCTTCTGCCAAAATGCCTGCTTGTCGCTCTGCGCGTTCGGAAGGAGGAGTGTGTGTGTGTGTGTGTGTGTGTGTGGGTGTGTGAGAGCTGAACGCACCTTCGCTCAAACCACCCCTCCCCGGAAGCGCAGTACGCTCCTGCCACTTCGCATTGTCAAGGGGGTGGGGAGCTGAATGAACGCTAAGGAGAAGTGGACTTTGTGCTGGCTTTGTGCTGCTTGTCGCTCTGCGTGTCAATAATTTTAAGCCTGTACATCACCAATTTTCCTGTCTCACTGTCTTGTCTTGCGTGAAGTTAAAATGTTTTATAATAGTGAGATGTTACTCATATCCTTAGCCCGACATCCACATATCATATGTGTTAACAAAGTGTGTTTTATAAGTTTACATGTGTTTAAAGCATGTGGGATGGGTATTTTAAGGCTTAAACTATAAAAATGTTTATTTATATGGTCTTTCTATATCGCGGATTTTCTCCTGTTGCTGATGGGTCTGGAACATAACTTCCGTGATAGGTGGGCAATCACTCGTATTTAAAAACCCGTGAAGTCGTGAATCCGTGAAAAATGAACCGCGAAGTAGCGAGGGATTACTGTAATACATTGGCCTCTTTCTGTTATTGTCATATTTTCAACTTGCCTTTTAGGAAGGCATTCAAATTCAGGTTGTAATTACTCAAGTAGTATTTTGTTAAAAGTACAGGTTTAAGGTCATTGTTTAAGTTTAAACTATGCCATCAATTTCTTTAATTGCTTTTGTGTGTTTTTATTCATGATTTATATATTGATTTTATAATTTACATAGTTTTAATGTTAGATGTGATTAATCATACATTTACATACATTACATTTATGCAATTAATTAGTTAGTATTTATTAAATGATACTGATTTTTAGTTTTTAATTATATTGAACATGATGATTGATTAACCCTAACCATATCCTAAACCATTTCACTTCCCCATAATGCTATGGCAGGTATGCTGTGACCAGAATACTTACTTGTAAAAGATGTTTACTATGGAGGTGGCACAGTTAATCTGCATCACGGCTGTACCACAAGTTTGATGTTCTGGGTTCGATTTCCAAGCCAGCCACTGCTTGTGTAGAGAATGCATGTTCTCTTTATGCCTGTGGGAGTTTTTCTCCAGGTTTTCCATTGCAAAGGGGGAATTCAATCTAACACTCGTGACTTTAAACTGGCCCTCTATTAAGAGAGTGTAGATGTGTGTATGGGAGTCCTGTGAAGAACAACTAGTAACATCTGGAATGGCCTGTGCCATGAAAATATATTTAGGGTTGCCAAGTTAATTAAGTTATTTACAAACAGAATAGAGTAAACTTTGGGAAAACTGTTAAAATTCTGCATTTTTTAGTGCCAACCTAGCACTAGCGTCCCTTAGCACTTAATATTTACATATGTGATGCAACTGTTTAAGGCATATTACTTCATTTTGTTAGTTTACTATTAACACAAAATGCATACATATCAAAGTATTTTGTTCTGTGAACAGATGAATCTTTCCATTTGGTTGTTTTCTGCTGCCCTCTGCTGCAAATTTGTAAATTCATCAACTTCATTACCGTGCCTGCTCTCAACAACGAGGCTTTAGAAATATTTCTTTATTTATATCATCCTGTAACTGGAAAGAAGTCTTAAATCCAAAAGATGAACATCTTGGCATTATGAAAAACAAATTAAGTAATATATTTTGTGTGTAACTTCAACATAAAGCTTTTGCCCAAAACACGCCTTATCAGTTCCTATTCACCTGCTGCCTTTAGCCTTACTGATAACAGAGATTTTAGTCACTCCTATCCATGTGCTGAGCCCTTGTGGATACAATGTTGAGGCTCACAGTTTATATAATTTTACCCTTTGTCTATTTTCTGACTTAAATTTTTTTAAACCTTCATTAGGAAATGTGAAAGCCATTCTCCTGTAATGTACAATACTGGCCATTTCTTAAGCTACATAACTGAGCAAGCCAATATAATTTTAGGAAATGCTGGCATTTACTGTGAATGCCCTAATGTACAATAGCTTATGGTATTACAGTAGTTCCACCTATCCATCTTCTGATTCTCCCTTTTCAGGGGCATGAGTAGCTCTCCCAGCAGTATTAAGTACAAAGGAGGGGGTGCCATCCCAACATAGGGCACACTCTCATACTCACTCATAGAGGGCCAGTTTAGAGTTGTCGGTTAACATAACCAGCATGAAATGTAGAAATGTTTGTCAACAGGAGAGAAATTACAAATGCAGTGTGAGAATGTGGAAACTCCACAAACATTGACCGGTTTGAAATTTGAACTCCACTTGTAAAAGCAGGAAGGCAGCCCCACATACTACTGCATCTCCACACAGAAAACTATAGAAGATGAGAAAAACTAAACAGATGTAGCGTAGTGATACATGTCACTAGTATAAAAATGCAATGAGATATTTCATTTAAAATAGTAGAAGCCTTTCTTAGTTAAACTGTGCAGTAAAAGATCTTACCACTTTGCAATATTAGGCAGACTCATTTTACTTGTTTCTGTTTACAACCAAATGCAGTTTATTGCTTTTAGTTGACTTTATTATTCTCTTAATACCATAGAACAAATGGAGAGTGCTAACAAACAGTTGGCAGCTAAAGAGTATGAAGGCTCTGAAGACAACCGGAAGACCATCTCACAACTCATCTCACAGAGTGAGTACTTTAGCCACTTTTTAAATTAAAATGCTGCCTAATAAAATGAGATTTTTTGATCCTAATGTGAGTAGATATTAGATGCATGTATTTGAAAGGTAATAATAAGGGCCTGTTTTGTGTAAGAAAATGGCAAGAAGTAGAGACCATATATAAGTTAATGCTTTTGCTAGCCACAATACAAAGCTACAGACAATATTTGTCGTCTATACCAGATAAGTTTAATTAAAGAATTCCCTTGTGTATTCATGCTCGAGCTTAAGATCCTTTGTTCAAGACACAGTCACCCTCTTAAATAACAGAAATTTCGTAATATTTCCTTCAATAAATGCTCTGATTCTGTATCACAACAGCCTACTCTGTACAGTATTCCTTCCCAGCATTCATAATATTACAATATTTACATGGGTCAAATGTTTCTGTTGCCTGTTAAAATGAACACTCCTGATAAACAGTTGGCTATCCTTGCAGACTTGATTTTGAGAAGAAAATCCACACATTATGAAAAGTATGTTTACTATAGCTAAGGTTTTCTTTAACGCTGCAAGCCTAAAAGTGATGTCGCTGTAACTCTCACACGATGATGTCATTGTGGTGTCTGCATTACCACAGAAGGGTGGTGAAATATAAAAATGTTAAGCTGTGACGTTTCCTGAATTGAGATGAATGTATGTTTCAGAGGCAGAAGGCAGTATAATCTGCATGAATGTGAGGAAGCTGTTGAATTTACCTGGGACCTACTGTGTACTTTTCTGTTTCTGTAATAAGCAGTATATTCTGGAAAAATGCTCCCCTGTTTCCCATAATTCTGAAAGCAGACAATCATAAATCATTCACTCACATACTCTGAGTATCCTTATTTGAAGGTTGTAAATTGTTATCTAGAAAGAAGCAACAAGAACTCCATAATTCAGGGCTCTTCTGCTTCTGCAAGGGGGATTTCCAAGACCGGGATGTCTGCCATAATATCTGTAATCTGAGAAGCCTCTCAAAATCTGGTCCTCGTGGGTAACAGGCAATTCTGGTTTTTATTCCTATGAAAACGCTCCATTACCTAACTCTAAGTGTAGTGAGTGTTTTCCTTTGCCTTTTTAAACATTCAGATTCAAGCAAAGTGCCCGACTCAACAACTTTGTCATAAATATTTTCTCATTTTTCCAAGCGTAATATTATCATAGATGATCACTCTTGAAGGATTAAAAGAAACAAAGATTCACAATGACCTTCTAAAAATTCTGTTTAAAACCTCTCATTTCCACATGACTGAGTTTTCTTGTACACATAGTCCACCTTATTTCTACCACCCTGGCAAGAAAAACCCACTGCAGGCTTCATTTTAAAAATGGCTGCGCAATTTCACAATAAGCCTTCCACAACAGTATCACATGCTCAGACAGGATGACCGCATGATACTTTCAAAAACACGTACCTCTAAAATACTGTTCATTTTTGTTGTTAAAGTTATGATATCTTGCATTGTATGTGAGACAGTCATAGTGGTAGAAAAATCTTCAAAAACAAAGCTTTGTACAAATGATATTGAAAGTAAATATTTATGTTCATGAGTCGCAATGAACTTGATGTCACTATTTGTTTTGTGTTTTGAAGGTGATATTCAACAGGATGTTTGATTTCATTTCAGCACTTCTTATTATTCCACTCTGCGTAATGTTCTTAAGAATCTTACATCGTACTTGAGTCAGTAGGCTGTCATCAGAATAGTCACTGGCGAGAACTTTTAAAGATGTTATTATGAAGGTAGTGCAGTGGTTAGTAATGCTGCTGTGTCACTGGTCAGGAATTCATTTCTGGGCTTGGTCAACTTTACTTGCTATCCCTGTTTTTACCTGGTTTACTGTGAGTACTCCAGTTTCTTTTTTTTCTTTTTTTCTTTTTCACACTACAAAGACCTTAAGTTAGCTAACTGTTCACTTTAAAATCATCCTTTGTGTCCTGAATCAGGTGGCAGTGCACCCCATCCAGACTTAGTGCCTGCTTTGATGGCAGATTAGGCTCTAGATCCAGGTAACACTGTAACAGAAAATAAAGGTAAAGAAAGCAAATTGATGAAATTGCATTATATTTGTTACACATACAAACAGCGAAGGAGTTTAGTGCTTTTTGTACTAGGCTTTTATATATACAGTGCAGTTATCAGAGATGCTTAGGGCGACACAGTTCTTCAGGAGTGACAATTGAAGCTGTAATCTTGTGCTTTGCAATCCATCTTTTCACCTGGCTGCACTGTCTGCTTCAAGTGGAAAACACTTTTCTTAAATATGTTTGAGTTTCGAATCCCTGTGTTAGACAATTTGCACAGACTTTAGCAGCTGATTGGAAGATACACTGGCAGCCCAGAGCAGCTCACCTGCATATATCGGGCACTGCATCGGTATGATTTACTCCACCAGTTTTCCTACACAAAGTATTCTTCTTGACTCAGGTTGCCTTCATATTTGTTGAGTGCTGCATATTGAATATTCTAATTCTAGAGGTTTTAAATATTCTGAAGCAAAGATGTAAATTGTGTACCTTATTAGCTGCAGGCTAAAATTGAAATGCATTTAAATGCCATCTAAAATGCCTCATATGTAACTGTGGTTAAAAGCAAATATATTTAAATTTTTTTTTTCATTAAAATCATATGCATTAGTCATTCAAATTATTGTTGCAGATAGGCAAAGCAATAGATTGACTCCCCCTTACTCATTCTTCATGGACTATTATTTCAAAGTTCCTGCCTGAGAGAGTAAGCATGCTAATATGTGCTGATCAGTAAGGTTTGGGTAATATTTTTGTTTTATCTTTTATTGTTTAAACTGTGTACTGTTTTAATAGACTATATCCTCTTGCTTTTCAATATCTCCAGGTTAGAAATTTTAAGTTTTTGGTTGTGGGTGGCATTGATGTGTGGTAGTTAGCGTTGCAGCTTCTTAGATTCAGTGTCATGGGTTTGAATCTCACATTTGACCATCGTCTGTGTGCAGTTTGCACATTCTCCCTATATCTGCTTTGCTTTTTCTTCCTTTCCTCCAGTTTTCCTCCCACATAATTGAAGGTGTGCAGATTGTCCCCAATGTGAGAGTGAGTATGGGTCTATACATGAGAGGCTCCTGTGATGGATAGCCACCAAAGCTGCTAGGATAGGCTCCAGCCCTCCTGACCCTGAATTGGATTAAGTTGATTTGAGAATGTTATGCTGTTTGTTTTCAGATAAAGAAAATCTAAGAGAAAAGGAGAAACTGGAGATTGAATTAAATGCACTTCGCTCCACCAATGAGGATCAGCGGAGACACATTGAAATCCGTGACCAGGCCTTAAATAATGCCCAAGCAAAGGTGGTCAAGCTTGAGGAAGAGGTAAGGGTGACACAGAAGGGCAGATATTCACCTTTAAGAAGTAATTTGCATACCTTTTTAAACTGTATTCACTGTTGTAATCATCTTGTTTCCCTTAGTGTACAGAAATATTCAGAGTAGGACATTTCCTTTTTTAAATAAAGCTGTTAATCTAATTTCTTGTAGCTCAAAGTTCACTGCCAAAAAAGCTGTTGACTATTTTAAACACCTCAGGTGGTGGTCAGTCAGAATAATTACAATAACATTTTGTTTTCTGAAGCTGGCAGCCTTTACTCCCCTCTCTCAGTATTTGGCTGCTAGAGAAACCTATGCCATTTCAACTTTTGAAGAGGTCATTCTGTGCTACTGTAGCAAATGCTCCTTGGCTGGGAAATACCTTGCTTTGTATTGGATCACATTGCTTAAGTTTGAGTTCAGGTTGTTTATATACTGAGTAGGTGCAAATTCTTTCTTTTTCACTCTGTTTTACACCAGCATCCAGCGACCTCTGGGGTTTATTTGTCTTGACTTACAGGTTCTTGTAAAGCTGCACTCTTTAGTACCTGCATTTGCTGACATTTACATACGTCTGTCCAAAAACTCCATCCAGCCATGCTGACATCTTTTTAATTCTCAGTTCTTACTCTCAGGCCATAAAGAGAACTTCCCATAATCCATGTTCACAGCTCCAAGTCTTCTGAGTTCTTAGGTGTTTTTCCCTGTGCCTTCACTGAACACCTACATCTGTACTGACTCCATTAGTTTTGAATTACCAGCACTTTGTTATATCACTAATTTCTCATCCAGTCCTAGGCCTAACAGTTAATCTATGCCTTTTTTTGCTCATCCTTAGAAAACTGTTGTTGCCGTCTATTAATTTTGTACTTACATTTCAGACACTCATTGTTTGTATATTGAATTTTTTTGTCTATCATCTTGGGAAAAGGACCCTGCTTAGATAATAATTAATAATAATTTAAGGGTGCCCTGTCTCTTCCACGAAATTATGAGCATTAGCTTGGGCAAAAGAAATATGCCTTTAGCTTCGTTGGTTTTCCAGCCTGGTTTCAGTGGGATAGTGAGAATCAAGTGTGTTTATATGCACATACCGTGAAAAGGCAAATTACCTGGTTAAGACAGTAGTACTAGGGTGTTGTACCGTGTTAGCCATTATGAATGTAGAGAAAAGCCAAGCAAAATGACACCTTTTATTGGCTAACTAAAAAGATTACAATATGCAAACTTTTGAGGCAACTCAGGCCCCTTCTTCAGGCAAGATGTAATCAACCGGTTAAGACAGAAACCTAGTTTCTTAAAAGCCTGTGTTCACATGCGCAACTCCACCTATGAAGTTCTTTCTTGGGGAAAACGCTCTTATGTTATTAAACTGCAAAAAACAGTTAAAAAATCTTAATCAGGTGCTTTGAATCCACAAACAGGCAAGGAGCCTGTGTCTCCTGAACAGTGTGGAGAACATTAACAGTTTCCTTACTCATTTCTTGCAAAAAAAGTAATTAAATATGTTACATATAAAATGTAATGTGTAAACAGTGCATCACTTTTGCATTACCATTTCTTCTTTTGCATGAAATATTGCACATTTGACTGATAAGCATTTGTCATTAAATCAAAAGCCCATATATAAACCTTCATGAAACTGACCAGAAACACAGCTGGACATGACAGTTGTCTTTTGCCTTATAAATACATTCAGCCCTTCCTGCGCTGTGAAGTAAATTGCATTCATCCTCTTTTTACATCTCAGACCTGAGCCACTGATTATGTGTGGTATGAACACTGGCTGCTCCATCAGTCAATCGCACTTTCAACATATCTATAGCAAATAGCTGGAAAAAAACTAAACTAACACTTCATTAATATGTTTAGTTACCAGGAATAATGGTTTACATGGCATTTTAGAAACCAGGTTTCTGAGAATAACCGAGTTATTAAAGCAGATGTAAACACACTGTTTGAGCAGCAGAGAAGGACAGAAAGGTTCATGACTCGTTCAAGACAAGTAATTAAAATTTAGCAGCCACTTCGGCAAAAGGAATGATTCCTTAGCTCAGTTGTCTCAGGCATGGTCTTTTTTCCGGTGGAAGGTTGCCGGTTCGAATGTTATAAATGCCAGAAGTGACACTACTTCATTGGGCCCTTGAGAAAGGTCTTTAACCTGCAATTGCTCCGTCCGGCATATGACGTTAATCTGCATCTAGCACTGCAAGCAGGTCTTCCAATTTACAGGAAAATATGTGTGTATGCTATGTAATCCAGAAACAGCTTGGTAATAAAAAAAAGCAATAATGCAAAGTATTTTTATTCTAAATTATTTTTTGCAGCTAAAAAAGAAGCAGGTCTACGTTGAGAAGGTAGAAAAGATGCAGCAGGCCTTGGCACAGTTGCAAGCGGCCTGTGAGAAGAGAGAGCACCTTGAGCACCGTCTAAGGACTCGCCTAGAGAGAGAGCTGGAGAGTATGCGCCTGCAGCAGGTACAAAGTATAATACGGCAAGCTGCTGCATGAATGGAATTGAAAGCATTCAGAAACCAGCTTGTCAACAAGTCAGCATTTGCTAGTTTTGTTTTTCTGCTAGTTCTCTTTCAATTGTCTTCCTTTCCTCACTAAATAAGCTCTCTTATTAGCCTATGAAAAGCTTTTATTTGTCTTTCTTGCATGAAAGGGAGTTAGAAACTACAGATCTTTATCATAGTTATTCCAGGAACCATTTAGGTAATTTTGTTTTTAAATCATTATGCAAGATAACAGCTTCACAATTAACCCTCCCAGAGATATTACCCACTAGCTGTATGGTAACTAGCTGATTTAGCAGCATTGCTGTATGTTGAAGTATCACGTTTTTATAAAATATTATTTCTTGTTATGTGCATCCACAATAGAAGAGTTATAATACAACCATCACATACACATTGCCATAACCAAAAGGTGTAAAGTAAGTCCAACCAAAAGTACAATCAATCCAGTAAAACACAAACAGGGTTAAGATTCCTTATTTTTGAGCAACATCAAAATCTCCCCCAATGCATAAAGGTAGTTAGTAAGAAGGTGTCTTTTATATTTTATTTCCTCATATTGATTTAAACAACAGGTGTTAAACCGAAAAGTAGGTAGGAGTCCAGTAGATGTATTTTAAAATAAAATTAATTAATTCTAGCTAGATTCTTAAGAAGCTCCATGCTGTTCCACACAAAGGAAATTACTTTATGTGGTGTAAATCTAGAAAAAAATGTATCATTTTGATATTGAGTTATGGAAGGTGTATTAGGATTCAAAGAGTTGAGCAAGGTCAGCCATGTATGAAATCACAAAGATTTTATCACTAAAAAGCCTAATCCTATTTGGTATTACTCCAGACATGTTTGTAAGAAAATTTGGGTTGACTCTAAATTGAGAGTTTACCTGATAGATATGCAAATACATTATATGACTACATAGAGAGCATCTCACACATGACTGTGGTTGCAGGATCCTGTCATCTTGAGGATGTAAGATTACATGACTCTGAATTACAGGGGTGACAGGTTCTTAGTTTTACGAAGTATTGCAAGCTTGTCACATTTCAGTGGCCAATTGACACACTGTCTGACAACAGCTTTAGCTGTATGAATTTTTATGGGTATGGTGAGTTCAACTGCGGGCAGTCATTTTTTTTCTGTTCTGCTGCAATACGAGAAACACAAGATGTTGGACAGACAAGCCACAGTTGTGTTTCTACAGTCCAAAACACCGGTTTTCCTCCTCCTCGTTTTGGCTACATTACATGCCTTGTGCTTCCAGCTGGGTGCTCATTGGTTGTTAATTCTTGCACATACAGAGGCCTAACCCCACAACTTAAGACAAAGTCCCAAACCAGTCTGACCGAGTCGCTGGGGCTGCCAGTCTATACAATGGGCGTCACAGGAGTGTGCTGTGACTGCTCTGACCCAGTACAATTATGTAAATGAAGTCAACTCTGCTAGCCCAGTCTAGTCTACTGAAAATTGCGGGAAAAGTCATGTGGTGTAATGGGTTTTCAGACACTTTATTCTTCTGAAAGTTTCCTGTTTTGTCCCACATGGCTGGCTGTATGGCACCATTTATTTCAAAGGGGCTTAAAAAAGAAGTCCGGCTTTTCACTTTTTTCTTATGTGCAACACTCTTCAATGAATGTGTACCATTTGTTTTAGTTTTGAAACTAGGAATAATTTCCAAAACTGACATCCATAATAATTCTAATATTGAGGTCACTATTTTATTAAGAGCATCTTGTTTAAGAAATGTTAGTATTTGTAAAGTTGTAAGTAATACAACTATTAAAACAGACTAGGTCTGTGCCGTAATTAGTAGTAGGTTGGTCAGTAATTGGGCTTTGCTCTTTTTAAAGTCCACCCACATCTCCTTTTTTAATTACGTTGAGCTGCAGTAGTGGGCAAACCAATCCTCTGGGCCTTTGTATTCTCTGTCCTCCACCTGAACATCCCATGATCACAGAGTTATCTTAAAACTCTTGAATGTTTTACTTATATAAATAAAAGAAGTGGTTAGGTGGGAGAGTCCAACTTTGCTCCCGATTCAGTTTTTGGTAATCTTTTATTTCTGTTTATCATTGAATAAAATTGATATACTCTATCGGGTTAGGATGGGCACCAGAGAACAATGTTTGTTGGGTTGCAATTTTGTTATAAATATCAGTAATTTTATTATTCTCTGTCACATCCCTTTTTATAAAAAAAAAAAAAAACTAGGTGGTATATAAATTTGAAGCTAAAGTCTGAATTCTTGAACATGCATGTTTAAAGAAATACTCCACCCAAAGATATATTTTTTCTATGTTATCCAATGTGGTTTGTAATGATGGCCAAGAAAAAAAAATATATTATGTTTTTCTGGAGGAAGGACATAACAAAGTTTGTGATAGAAGGGGACCCAATGGTGACCAAAGGAGTTGTGCTTTTGAAATGAAGATGGGACTTTTGACCAATGAATGAGGGTAGAGTGGGGTCTTTCTTTTCAAAATTCAAAGGTTGTGTTTTGCACGTAATGAGTGTATAACTGGACAACGTGACATTTGGATTATTTAATATGAGTGACATGAGATTTTTCCATGAACGTTTTTGATATTTTTTGCTGTTGTCTAGTGTTGCTAACCATTGGCTTCTGTTCTATCAGATATTTTATGTCCTTTCTCCACAGAAACATTAGATTAATAAATGTACAAACTACGTTATCTGTATTAATGTATTAAAAAATCTATCCTTTTTTTTGGTGGAGTATTCCTTTAAGGTAGAAATTATATTTCTAAATGAAGTTTCTTATTTTGTGTATGCCAAGATTTGTTTTTAAAAACTACAAAATTCCACCATATCAACACCCATTTCCAGCATTTAAGTTGACTCCTTGCTCCAGCACACCTACTGGTTTTCCCATTAATTTCGACTGTGAGCAGTTTTAAATGTCAAATATGTTGGCATTAACTGTGGTGAAGAATTTTTCTTTATGAAACTTATCAGTCTCTCTGACCTAATTGTCTGAGCCTTCATCACATGCAGCTCTCAAGAAAAAATATGGTGCCCCCAACTGTGTAGGCCACAGGGAAGAGACTAATTAACTTTCCCTGCTGGTTAAACTGTTTACAAAGAAATCAAAGCATCACAGCAACAAAGAATGCTGGAACGCATTCATTTCCTCTAAACTCAACTGTATTAACAAGTGTTGGTGATGAATTTTAAACTAGAAATTATTTTGGACTCCATAGACAATTAAAAATCCAGTCAAGCTAAGGAGTTCACTTAACAGTATGGCGCAACCTTAGATGATGAGCTTAGTTAGAATGAATAACTTGAGCAGCATATAATTATATTAAAAAAGCCAAGGCTAAAAACACACTGGCTTACTTGGTTTTGTCCCACTGGTTTCTTGAAAGTCAAGTCACAAAGCATTGTTTTACTTTTTATTTATAGGTCAATACAAAGTCATAGGTTTGTCGTTATGTAGTGAACTTGTCAATGCTGCAATTTATCAGGTATAAATATTAAATTCTCTTTATCTTCCTGTCTTCCACAGCGGCAAGGCACAACTCAAAACAGCAACAATTTAGAGTACAATGCTGCTGCTCTGATGGAACACTTGCGTGAAAAGGAAGAACGCATTCTGGCACTTGAAGCTGACATGACAAAATGGGAGCAAAAGTACCTGGAGGAAAGCGTCATGCGGCAGTTTGCCTTGGACGCTGCTGCAACCGCTGCTACGCAAAGGTACATTGCAAAAGCCAGAGAACATGTTATTATATGCTGAAGTCTCTATCCATTCTCTGAAATACATTTCTTCCCAGAACATCCACTTACTACATCCTGTTTTTTGGTATTTACGCTTCAATTGCTGTTACCTAAATTTAAGCTTGTAAGTTTTTCTTTCTATCAAAATTAAATCTGTGCCCATCAATCTGGTTCTGAATGTGCTAGCTTAATACAAATCCAAAATACATTGTTGTTGTTATTATTATTTGGTAAGGTGTTTAACAACAATAAAAATAAATACAATGCCTGATTGTTTGTGGTTTGATGCTAAACTTGGAGAGCAATTGTCTAGATAGCTTCATAACTACAGTAGATGATCAACTGGAAATATAAAACTAGTTAGCTGATGTATTTTTATGATAGAGCTATAGATATGCAGGAGATTAGAGGGACTGGAAACCTGAGTCGTCCCAAGATGCTTTGTGAAGAGGTTGTGTAACCATTAATAGACAGGCAGTGCAGATGGTCTTGCAAAACTCATTCCACAGCTCAGGACCCAGACTAAGAAACAGTGTAAATTTTTAGTGTCTGGAAAGACGAGGCACAGTTAATTAAGCAGGCATAAGAAAAACAAAGGCTTCCTGGTGGAACATACAAGGGCAGGAGGTAGTAAGGAACACAGCTCTCCATGGCCTGAACAAGAACATTGAATTTGATTGTAGCTGCAGTTGAACACACTGGGGGTTGGTAGTTTTTTTATTTATCTTTTTTTTCCCCAGCCTGTTGAAATCAGCAGTCTTATCTCGTGTTTCCAGCTTTTTCAGTGTATGTCATCCACAAGTGCATGCTGATTTTTTTTTTGTTTTTTTGATGTGATCAACAATATTTTTTTTATGTATTTTTGTACCAGATGGTGTCTTCACAGACCACTAGCTCAACAACACACTGGTCATAATTTATAATTTCCAAAGCTGCAGCCTTGGTGTTAGTCTCTGAATTCCCTTGAGGAAGTGGGATTTTTCAGAGAGTTCTTGAATAAAGACAACCAGCTTGCTGATGTGCATCTCGTGTAAAATTGTGTTTTTTGCAAGGCACACTACTATTCTTAACTGATTTCCTCCGCTAGTAATTTAATAAATTTGCTGAAACGCACAAGGTTTACATGTACCATTGGTTTTTGAGATGTTCCACAGAAGCATCTGTACAAGAGGGATTTAAAGGACTTAATTTGATGTTAGAATTACATTTCTTTTTTATCATGTTTTTGACTTCTATAAATGTGCATTAGAATTTTTCCATTTGGAATCTATATAAATGACCTTGCACTGATCGCCTCCCCATGTCACCTGTCAGGGTGCAAAGGGAACATATTTTGCCCTCGGTTATTCTTTGTATGGTCTACTTCATAGATAGATAGATAGATAGATACTTTATTAATCCCAATGGGAAATTCACATGTATCATTGTTTGCGGTATATACAGTATATCACCCCCAGAAGTACTTCACATTTGTTCTGTGAAATATCCTGAAGATGACCAGATGGCTTCTTGAAATCTTTGCCATTATTTGCTCTGTCAACATTGCAAAGAATCCTGACAGTGCCTTGTTGGGCCTTTGGAAGTACTGGCAGTGAAATGCACCCTCTACATTACCCTAGAAAACATTCAGGAGAAAAGGATATGCCTAAAAAGAAAAAAAAAGAAAACGTCACCAAATCAACAGCAGCTACAGATTGTGATACAGTTTTCCCAGTGCCTCAGCCTGGTTTGTATGGTGACTGCTTGTGGAGAGCAGTAACAGACATGTATACATTCTCTGGAACCACTGTGAAATTTCTGATAAGACAAGTCACTCATTTGGGAATATTTTCTGTACCATTAGTTTTACCTTGTGATTCTTTAGCCTCTTAAAGGCAGTGACAGCCAAAAACTGTACAAATCATCCTCTGGGGTAGAATGAGAAGGACAAGTAGGAGTTTGACATACAGTAAATGACCATGGTGATATCCATATTACTAAACGAGAATGGTAAACCGGATATGGACGCAGGGACCTGCCCGTAGAAGCAAAAGACATAGTGCGCAAGTGCCACACAAAGCCCCCCCCCAGAGTGAAACGGGAGAGACTACGCACGTGCGCAGGCGCCACACAAATGGTGGGGAGACCCAGAGTGACACGGCCGAACGCTACGTATTAAACATACGTCATCCTCACACATCTAACCTATACATCATAGGTGAATCACATTACAGTGATGTATTATTAACAGTACAATAAACATCACAGTATCGCAAACAAATGAAAATTATTACTCGAAAAAGGCAAATTATATTCACCATGGACCAGGTGTCATTGAAACAAAAGCAGAATAAAGCGAGATCAGAAATGAAAGACAGAGTAGAAAGCAAAGTAAGACGTCATAAACAGGTTAAACGAGGGAGCCAAACACATGGACATCAGGTTACTGATAATGAAGACTGGAATTCAAAAGCTTCAAAAACCAAAGCTCGGCTGACCGAGATACAAACTGAAACGGGAAACACTACGGGGTCCGCAGTAGTCCACAATGCACCGCATAATAGTACGGACGGAGCTCCGTATTAACAGTGGGAGGCCCCAGAGTGACACGGGCGAACGCTCTGTATTAAACGTGCGTCATCCTCACACGTGGCTGCCCAGCGGGCACGGGTTCAAAACGCCGGGGGTAGGCGAGCGAAGCGAGCAGGGGGCGTAGCCCCCTTGTGCAGCATAAAGGCCAGTCTTCCTCTATGATCTACAGGAAACTGGGGACCACTGAGTGATAATTGCATTAGTATCCTGTGCAAAGGATGCAGATATATTAACAATTTCATCTTGAATTTACTATTCAACTGCCTTACCACTTTTTTCATATATAATTGTTAATTTTTTTCATAAAACTAGAGAGAGAGAAATTAGGAGCACATGCTGATATAGCGCATTGCCGCACCCACCACATGATAAACCAACTCATGATCCCAGATTAGGACCTCAGTGCAGCCATGCAACAGGTGACACCTCAGCAACACACAAGTTCAGATGGAATGGAACAGTGTGAGGTTTTTTTATGGTGGCCTCAATGCCAATTCTGCCACCAACCCCCAGGTTTTTCCCTGTAGGTTGGAGGGCCTACATGGAGGGCTGGATGCTAGTCAATCAGTCAATGTTTTTAATAGCACTTTTTGAGTAGCACATAATCAATGCATGTTATGAAATAAATTAATATAATTTGATGTAATAAGATAAAATATAAATGAATTAATTACATAATAAATTAAAACATTTAAACCATTAAAAAGTCTATGCAAATAAGTATGAACTAGGGAAAACTGACTCTGCCTGTAATAGTTAACAGGTATAGCTAATTAAATTACAATAGACAGTAAAGGTAGGTTTTTACTGTGCTTTGAATGTACCTAGAGATAGAGAGGGGTACACTGAGTAAGAGCCACGAATATAAATGATGCAATTGTTGGCAAGCATGCAGGTATCTTGGGAAGACTAGCATATGATGATCTCAGTTTCCTGGCAGGTCAGTATAAATCAGGCAGCAACAACTGGTTATCAGAGTAGATGGCATCTGTATAAGTCAGTAGAAAAGTTTTGTAGATAATATCATACAGGAATCCATTGTAGTCAGGCTGGTGGAGGGGTCATGTAGTAGCACTGTGTGTGTTACACTTGGTCACTGCCAAAACTGCAGCGGTAGCATTTGAACTTGTTGTAGTCTCTCAACAAATAAAGTGCAGTAATCGGATGAAAAAGTGATAGGGGCAGTGGCAGGATTAGGCAGGATCAAAGTTCCATAGGTGGTAGTTAAACATCTCTTCTATAAACATGTGTTTTTTCAAAACTCTGACTTCTATTGAGCGATCCATTAAGGCTATGTGACAATGATCAATTGGAAAGGTTTATGGGCTTAAAAAGGTAGAGAGAAGGTGTCAAGCATGATTATATTAAAACTCTGTTTATGCTCAGTGTAGGATATTAACATCCATACATTGATGTCACTGAGGTAGGCAGTGAGTTTATATGTGTTTACTACACACCTAGGAGTGAATTTCTTTTACAGTTGACTGATACCTGTATCCATCTGGAATATGAAGTCATGCTAGAGAGAGACTCTAACACAAGTGGATGAACGACTGATCCTTGAAACAGCACCCAGAGAAAATACCATGAAGGCAGAAAGTTTCAAACTAAGCAAAAGTCAAACACTAAAATCTGTTGCATCACTAGCCCTTCCTTAACAGGTTTTGACCCCTGCATACCAGGTGCAATGGCTTGGCCACTTCCCCACCACACTAAGCTCTTTGTTATCTCCCATCTTTATACCCCTTGTCATTCTTCCTTCTGCTAGTCAACTATTTGTTCTCAGTAGTTCTCTGACATTGACACAGCCTTTAAATTCCCATTAATAGGGTCTATTTTTAGTCAAAGTCCCAGAATCACTTCATGGTTCAGGAATGGCCATCAGTTTCCTCTAGGAACTTCAGGCTGGAACCATTTGTAGCATCCCTGCATTCCTAAGCCCTCCTTCTCTTTCCACTGCAACCAGACTTCCAAGGCACCTTACTGGATGTTTTCCCAGCCAGACAGGGCAAGTAGGAATGTATTCTGGAATAGCCTGTTGCAGTAAGACCAGCTTTATTCTTCAGGTCAGCGACATCAAAGAAAGCACTGAAGTAGTAGAATTTCAGCCCACTAGTTCTGCCACTGCACTTTCACAAGTACACAAAAGATGTCTCAGTGTCTTGTTAACATCAAAGTCCAGAATGGAAAGTTTCATATTATTGGCTGACAATTAGGTACTGAATTAGAGTGTAAGGTTTGAGGCAGAAAAATATTCACAATAGGGAGCTCAGTGGAATCAAAAGTTTCTAAACAGGAATAACTTCTTCAAATTTTAGTGCAGCAGAAGCAGAACCAAATAGATAAGATGAATTTTGTGTATGGAATGGAGTAATATCGGCAGAATAAGACTTGAGAAAGTGGCCTGGGAATGCTTTCCAAGAACAGATGGTCTTTCTGGAATGAAAGCGATCATAGGCAGCACATTTACAAAAAACAAGTGAGAAGGTAGCAAGAAGTGGAAGAGAACCAAGGAGTGAATTGAAGTTTTAATTCAAGCAGAAAATATACACCATAAATTCAAAAGATCACAAATAAGAACTATGGGCCATCAAATTAAAAGAAAAATTATGAGCTTATGTGGCTAAAGGTCAGTTCAGTTGGGTGAGCATGCACTAGTACACTTCTCCGAAGTGACACAGTACTGAAGGAGTCCAGTCTTCATCTCAGGTCACTAACAGATAATATTCATTCATCTGGTTTCGTAAATATTTCTTTTAAGTTCCCCCTGAACTTGATTTAATCATGGAGAGTCATTGCCTGCTTTCTTACTTTAGAATGTGTCAAACATTCTTCCATTGATTCTTCTCATCCCACCCATAATTTCATATTCTGTTAATTAAGCAGTTGTTGTCAGCAGTTAGTCTGATTGTTCCCTGCTAGTGTTAATTATATTAAAGATAAGATATGCTGATGAATTGTTATTGCAACATTTAAGAATAATATTTGGGCACCATATTTTCTTTTTCATAAGGGACACCACTGGAATCAGTCACTCCCCGACCAGCAGCTATGACACATCAGTGGAGGCGCGCATTCAGAGGGAAGAGGAGGAGATCCTGATTGCTAACCGGAGATGTTTGGACATGGAGAGCAGGTAAAAACACTCTCCGCTCAACTGGTCTGAGCATCCCGTCACTGATGATTTGGACATGTGGGACACTTCATAAAATGTCCCTTTTTCCTTATGTCAGTATAACTTTTAAATTGTAATGTTCTCAGTAAATGTAAACAGCAAAAAATAAATGAAGTCCTCACTCTTTGTGCTTGTGTGTAGAGGTAAAGTTTATAAACAGTTTATTCTTTGCCTTAGAGTTTGAGCACTGGACATTGTTGTTTATAAATCATTCAGTGCCTTCTGGGCTTTTGTGCAGCTTTATGGTATTTCCATTGCATTTCATGTTTGTCTTGTATAATTTAGGTTTCCCAGTGTACATATCTTGTATCTAGCCAGGCTGTTGTGCTTGGCCGAAATAGCCCATGATAGACAGATGCCAGGTTAAATAATTTCTTTTCAGTAATGGCAGAATGCAGTCCACACTTGAAATAAATGTACTTTCTTGCTACATTTATCATGTGGTTAGCTCATTTTTCAATATGTCCAGTAATATTTCAATGTTTCTTCATAGGCAGCATGTTTAGAATATGGCCTTAAGTCACTGAAATATTATAGCTAGCTTAAGACTTGAAATCATTTATGCAGACGATTTCTGCGAAAGACGCACTGTGAGGTCTTGGCTGGAATATGTTTGGATGTGTTGCAGATACCACACTGGAAAATTGTTGCACATTCTTACTTGTGTTATTGTCTTTTTAGGAGGTTTTTTATTTTTCTTTTAAAGTTCACACTGTTTTATATTTCTCATTCAATAATACTACAACTATAAATAAACTGAGGCATAATGACATCCAGGTGTTCAGTTATTATGAGTGGACACTACAGATAATAGGAAGTGGTGTTTGCCAAAGTCGCCCAATGCAACGATCTTCTGTCAGGGCTTTTGACACTATATGCTGTCTCCTTGTCTTGTGTTTTTGCAGCATTTGGTCTGCCAGAAGGATTTGATAACATTTGTTCTGACACAATCAGACCACCAAATTATAAGAGAGGAGACGAGAGAAGAAGCAATTAACTAAACAGTGTTATTACTCTTTTCATAGCAGTACATTTTGTGTACAAAAGTTTTATTTTGTCCAGTAGGCATGGAATAAAGATAACTGGCATTATTTTTTTTTTTTTTAGAAATTTCAATTTAAAAAACAATCTACAATATTGTGCTATTGAGACTGCTTCACTCCTTTGTTGACATGCATGATATGAGTCTTATTTACCAATATTACCAATACTGTTGCTGCTTAATATTTAACATCGAAGAGAAAGGTCATATTTACAGTCGTATGAAAAAGTTTGGGAACCCCCTCTTCATTCTTTGGATTTTTGTTTATCATTGTCTGAGCTTTCAAAGTAACAACTTCCTTTTAATATATGACATGCCTTATGGAAACAGTAGTATTTCAGCAGTGACATTAAGTTTATTGGATTAACAGAAAATATGCAATATGCATCATAACAAAATTAGACAGGTGCATAAATTTGGGCACCCCAACAGAGATATTACATCAATACTTAGTTGAGCCTCCTTTTGCAAATATAACAGCCTCTAGACACCTCCTATAGCCTTTGATGAGTGTCTGGATTCTGGATGGAGGTATTTTGACCATTCTTCCATACAAAATCTCTCCAGTTCAGTTAAATTTGATGGCTGCTGAGCATGGACAGTCTGCTTCACATCATCCCATAGATTTTCAATGATATTCAAGTCAGGGGACTGTGACGGCCATTCCAGAACATTGTACTTCTCCCTCTGCATGAATGCCTTTGTAGATTTCGAACTGTGTTTTGGGTCATTGTTTTGTTGGAATATCCAACCCCTGTGTAACTTCAACTTTGTGACTGATGCTTGAACATTATTCTGAAGAATGTGTTGATGTTGAGTTGAATTCATCCAACCCTTGACTTTATCAAGGGCTCCAGTCCCTGAACTAGCCACACAGCCCCACAGCATGATGGAACCTCCACCAAATTTGACAGTAGGTAGAAGGTGTTCTTCTTCCGCCACGTAAAGCTCTTTTTGTTATGACCAAATAACTCAATTTTTGTCTCCTCAGTCCAAAGCACTTTGTTCCAAAATGAATCTGGCTTGTCTAAATGATGTGGAATAAAGTGCTCTATAGCGCCCCTTGAACCCACCAGACAGATGTCCAGGACACACTTTTAAAAGCACCAAGAATACTTTCTTTAATATTCTTCTGTAAAGTGCACAAAGCACCACACACTCCACAATTCTTCCCATAATAAATCAATACAATAATCAATAATAATAAATCACACAATCCTCCAACTCCCAGCAGCTCCGTCACACTCCCACCCAACTCTGGCTCAGTCTGTTGGGGTTTTCCACAGTCCTTTTAAAGTCCATGACCCGGAACTATTTCTTCTCCGGGTCTGCACCACATCTTCCTTCATCAAGTGTTCCGGAAGTACTGCGGGCTTCCATCCTCGTGACCCCGAAGTACTTCCGGGTTGACGTCATCGTAATATCCCCCTGGTTCTTGGCGAGCTCCCCCTGGCGGCACCCACGGCACCCAGCAGGGCTGACGAACCGGACTCCATGTCCCATGCTGCCCTGTGGAAGTCCGGGGAACCATTTTCATCCAGGGGAGCTGCCATCTAGTGTCCCGGTGGATGTATTGTCCTGTAAAGGCGGTTTTCATCATTTGAGGGACGTCCCGGCCGGACTGAAATGCCGGTCGTCCATCACAGTAAGCATTTGCATACAACAAGCGACTCTGTTTGTGGCTTGAGTGCAGAAAGGGCTTCTTTCTCATCACCCTGCCATACAGATCTTCTTTGTGCAAATTGAGCTGAATTGTAGAACGATGTACAGATACACCATCTACAGCAAGATGTTCTTGCAGGTCTTTGGAGGTGATCTGTGGGTTGTCAGTAACCATTCTCACAATCCTGCGCATATGCCGCTCCTGTATTTTTCTTGGCCTGCCAGACCGACCTGGGTTTAACAGCAACTGTGCCTGTGGCCTTCCATTTCCTGATTACATTCCTTACAGTTGAAACTGACAGTTTAAACCTCTGAGATAGCTTTTTGTAGCCTTCCCCTAAACCATGAGACTGAACAATCTTTGTTTTCAGATCTTTGGAGAGTTGCTTTGAGGATCCCATGCTGTCACTCTTCAGAGGAGAGTCAAAGGGAAGCACAATCTGCAATTGACCACCTTAAATACCTTTTCTTATGATTGGACACACCTGTCTATGAAGTTCAAGGCTTAACGAGCTAATCCAACCAATTTGGTGTTGCTAGTAATCAGCAGTTACATGCATTCAAATCAGCAAAATTACAAGGGGACCCAAATTTTTGCACAGCCAGTTGTTCACATTTGATTTAATTTCATACAACTAAATATTGCTTCACTAAAAATCTTTGTTTGGAAAACACCCCAGTACTCAGATGTTCCTAGGAAATGAAAAACATACCACTGTTATCTTTTTTGTTGAAAGTAGAGTAAATTATTATGCAGGCTGAGAGGGGTTCCCAAACTTTTTCATATGACTGTATATACAAAACCATAATATACAGAAATTGTGAATTTGCATAATCGTGATTGATGCTTTTTTTTTTTTTTTTTCCATCCCAGAATAAAAAATCTTCACGCCCAAATAATTGAGAAAGATGCCATGATAAAAGTTCTTCAGCAGAGATCAAGGAAAGAACCTAGCAAAACAGAGCCATCTTCCATGAGGCCGTCCAAATCTCTGATGTCTATTGCCAATGCTGGCTCTGGTCTGCTCTCCAGTTCCCTTGCTGTGAGCAGCAGCCCAATTGCAGAGGAAAGAAAGGAAGACAAAAGCTGGAAAGGAAGCCTGGGTGAGTTTCTGAGATGGCTGCTGGCTTCTACTGTTATTTATCTTTGATGCATAATTTGATAATGTGTCTTTTATTAGTGTGGACATTTCTATATGTCAGAGGTGGGCCATTCTGGTCCTGGAATGATTGATGCTTTCTTTCTAACCTGTTTCTTCAATTGCATCTCAGAAATGCGTAATAATTTGGCGTTTGTTTCTCTTTGAAGTTTACAGCTATGAGTATTGTTTTCACCCGCTTCACATTACAAATCTATTCAATGTCCATATTTTTCCTTGTTTTAGGATAGCTTTTTGTTAAGATTTTGAATTGCTTAATTTTTTTTCATAGCCATCCATAAAGATAAACGTTATATAGGGTTAACTTCACCTTTGTTTTGTGTTTATTTCTACATTATAATGAATGTAACAAATTAATTGATTAGTGCAACATCATATTTATGAGTAATCAACTTTCATCTAATGTAACAGTTACTAAACATCAATTAAACATTTTTGAAAGGCCAATGTCACTTTGTGCCAAAAAAGTGATATGTAACTAAACATTTTGGTTTCACATATTGAGCAGATTAAAATAAAAGGCTGTACAGAGGGATTCCTTTGTTCAGGTTTGGGGCTGTGTCTCATCTCCTGCAGTGTTATTCACATCTTTGTCAGTGTTGTGGGACTCCGCAGAATCGGACTACACATTACTGCTAATGCTGCTAGAAGCAAAAATAGTGGCTGTTTCTTGACTGTCTGTAAAGTTGTTCATTAGTCTCATCCACGGAATTTATGGCTTGTACAAATCCTCATGTGATCTTCAATACAATATCAATTAGTGCTGGGAGGTATACCGTTTCATACCGAAAACCGTTTATTATTTTTGTTATGATATGAATTTTTCTTATACCACAATACCGGTTTAAATAGCCTAAACAATGTTCGGAATGTGGCGCAGCGGGAAACTGTTTAAGGGGGGGACCTTTTTCACTGCTACACCACTAAACACACATGCAATGGAGTACATGTGTTAGTGGAAGTATTGCGTGGTGAAAATGGACAGAGAACATTCTGAAACTAAAGCTGTAGCAGACGATAAAGTTGAACATGATGACACAGAAGAAACCTTTGCCGAAAAAAGGAACCGTGTCTGTTGTCTGGAGATACTTTGGCTTTAAAAGGTTGGACGTGGACCAAACAACTATTTACTGCAAATGCTGTTGAGCTAAAGTTGTCACCAGAGGCGGCATCATGAGCAATTTGTTGCACCACCTTAGCCGCAAACATGCTTTGGAGTACCATGAATGTATGGAACTAAGATTGACACCCTCCATGTCCTCAGGTAAAACTGAAACAGTTAGAGGACGCTTGAGTCAGACGTCAATTGTAGATGCGTTTCTAGAGGTACTAGATATGATTAAAAAAAAGCAAGCAGTGGATCGAGATAACCAACGCCATTTCAATCCATATAGCTAATGTGTCAGTGGACAGAGATTGTTAACATTAACAGAAAGTGTAGTTGGTTTACAAAAAATATTTACTATTTATTCCTTTTCTAAGACATGTTGAGTGCAATACAACTTTTGACAAGCACCTCTGGATATTTTACTAAGTCTAAATGCCTCTTTGGATGGTTGAAAATATGTTGTCAAAATTATAGTTTAAGTTGTTTGCAAAATTTGCTCAATAAAAAAAGGTTCTATATTTTGACTGCATCTGTCATGCAATGTGATTCCTTCTCTTCATTAGTGCCACCCCCTTGAAAACTATCACTTTATGGGCATGCAAACCTGTATTAATACTTGTGTGAACATTAAAATGTTTTTTTGTACAATGTACAATTCTCATGACAGTGGAATAGGTTATTCTTATCCAGTCTACTGCGATAATTGAAATGGAAAATGCGGTTAATATCCACTCATGCATGGGGAAAAAAATACCGTTGAATACCATGAAACTAGTATAATTTTGAAAAATACCGTGATGTAGAATTTTGGTCATACTGCCCAGCACTAATATAAATGCGAGAAAAGCTTTAGATTTTGGAAAGGTAGTATGAGAGGTACTAAAATGTGTACCATTATGCCAGAATATAAGGAGAGGTGGTCAACTCTAATCCTGGAGAACCACAGTGGCTACAGGTTTTCATTCTAACCATTTTTCTTAATTATTGACTAGTTTTTGCTTCTAATTAACTTCATTTAATTTATTTGCTATTTAAGACTCTGGCCCTTTAAATTAGGGCTGAGCAATGTCAGTCCTGGAGGCCCGCAGGTTCAGGTTTTGTTCCAACCCAACTGCTTCATGAAAAATCATCCATTGCTGATGAAGCACTTATTGCTCAAGTGACATTTTCCTGCTTCATTTTAGTTATCTCGTTTAAGATTTTGATCCCTTAATTGCTTATTTCAGTCTTAAACTGTTGTATTTGTTGTTTTAACTGCTCGTTATTAGCAATAAGATACAAATGACAAAAAAACCAACAGTTCTACATCTAGCTTGTTTCCATATCCACCCGTGTGTATTCATCGTTTGCTATTTGGTTTAAGTACTCAGAAGGAAACTGAAGAGAAGGTGAAAAATTAAAAATTACTTATCTATTTTAGGCTTCAAATCACTTGGATGATACATGTATCATTAGAAAGGAAAAAAATCTATGATTTAAGAATGAACTGACATGGTAGAGTTAAAACAGTAACAAGCAATGAAATTAAATAAGATCTGTTATTGGAGAGGATTGGCTTCTAATTAAGCAACTTGGTTGGAACAAAAACCTGGACCCATGGTCATGAATGACAGGAAAGATACCAGATTGGATTTTAGTGGGAGCTTAGCTAGGCCTTTGTTCTGAATCTGAAGATATTTATGACAGTAATGGATGGAATGGCCTAGGAACTGTTATTGGAACCATTGTATGCTGGTGACTTTGTAGCAACAGCAAAAAATGCAGAACAAGTAGATAAGTACAGGTGAAGTAACATGAACTCAGTAGGCATGGAGGTAAATGAACAAAAGAACAAGGTTGTGGTTGGTGGCAGGAGACTTTATAGTCATTGCAACCACCTCTCCAAGGTATACAAACTCAAAATGTTAGGAAAAACTCTTGGGAGTTATGGGCTGCTGAAAGTGTGTTCATAAAAGTTGTATGGGTGTGAGGACACTGATGTGCTACATAACAAAGGAGGTGCAGACTAAAAGAACCCTCCATGACATTGAAGGGGAAAGCTTTGTACATTTTACATTTATTTGCTTAGCAGACACTTTTATACAAATCATCTTACAAAACAGGTCAACATAATCAAGTAACATCAGTCAGGGACTGTTTTGAACAATTTACAAAAGTTGATCCTCACAAGTGATGAGCTCTAAGGCTAGTATAACAAAAAATATCAATTAATTAAAAGTATGGCAGGCATCCACAAAGCAAAAAACATCCATTAACCATTTGACAGATAGTAACAGAACAGTAGCTTTTTCATTCACTTCTTAAACACATTGAGGGAGTTAGCAGTTTGGATGAAGGTTGGTGGTTTGTTCCACCAACTAGGTCCTACATAAGGAAAGAGTCTGGACTGAGCTTTGATACCACACAGAGGTAGCTTCACCAGAAGCTGTTTATTGGCAGACCTCAGTGGGTGAGAAGAAGTATAGCACCTCACCAGTATTTCCTTATGCACAGGAGCTGACCTATTGACTGCTATGTAGGCAAGCAACAAAGATTTAAAGTTAATGTGTGCTGCTAAAGGGAACCATCTAATGAGAAAAGTGACATGCACCTGTCTTAACTGGCTGAATACATGAAGGCTGTTGCAATTTAAACCACTTGCAGTGGCTTTATAGCAGATGTGAGTCCTGCTAGTAGTGTGTTTCAGTAATTTAGTAGCGAGTAGCGATATTATACAGAGTGAATCTGCATGAACGGGTGACACTTGAAATGTGGTCAAAGAAAGATAGCTACTCATCAATTACAATTAGTGACAATGAGCCAAGTTGTACAGAAATGGGGAGTTGAACATATTGGCTGGTTGGGATAACAAGAAGTTCCATGTTATCCAGGTTGAGCTGTAGATTATGGTCCTTCATCTAGGCTAAAATATCTATAAGACATGCAGAAACTGTAGCTGATACCGTGTTACCCTCAGGAGGGAACAACAGGTACAGCTGCTTATTGTCAGCATAGCACTGATAAGCGAAACCATGAGCCTAGAGAGATGAGAATAGAGGACCCAGCTGTGATTCTCAAGGCACCCCTGTGCATGTCTGATGCACCCTTGTGTGGTATAGCGGGTTCCCAGCTCCTGTTCTAGGGCCAGTTTTTAAAATAAATAATCACCGCGCTTGCGGCTTGGTGAGGGGGCTTGGGGGTTGTGTGGCTGAAGCAGTTCTCGGGGCGATTCGTGGTGTGGGCGTTTCTCACCTAAGTGCACAGGTGAGAGACCGCCCGCATCTGTGATTGTTCCTGGGGCTGCTAATTTGCTACAGCTGCCATGCCCTCTTGATATATAGAAGCGCTAGTTGGCTAGGAGGAAAAAAATGAAAAATGGAAAAAGAAAAGGAAAAAAGAGAGAACAACAACGAACGCAGGTTGTAGGAGAAAGCAGGGGAGAGAGAGAGTCGATGCGGGAGAGCAAGCGAGCGAATGCAGGCTCGCGTTGCAGCTAGGGAATCCATTCCCGGATATTTTTCATTCCCGCATTCCCAGGAATGAAACTGCTGTAATTCCCAGGAAAACGGGAACGGCCAAGCTCGCATATATAGCATGTAAAAATCGATCAAGAAATAACAGAGTTATAGTTAAAAATTATTAAGGTGGCGCCATTGCTGCAGCTTGCACTTCATCAGACAACAGCTTTGAACAGCAACTTGAAATTGCAATCCGTCAGTCTGTTGCATCCGCATTATCTGTGCCAAGAAACTTGCCATCACGGAATGATGACAAGAAACTGGATGCATCAGTAAAAGCTGAAATGGTGGTGTTTCAGAGCAACGGCAAGCGCAGGCATTGTTTAGAACAAGTGTATCAGTATCTGATGATTGTGCCGCCTACTTCAGTGGAGGCAGAGCATGCTTTCTCAGCAGCTGGCGTACTTCTGCACGAAGGTGCGCTCTTGCCTGGACGACCGCACGCTGGACACATTAATAATAATAATAATAATTCATTACATTTATATAGCGCTTTTCTGAGTTCTCAAAGCGCTATCCACACAGGGAGGAACCGGGAAGTGAACCCACAATCTTCCACAGTCTCCTTACTGCAAAGCAGCAGCACTACCACTGTGCCACCTGTGAGGACGTTGTGCTTTCTACGCTCTTATTACCGCAACTAAAGATACATGTACTTACTGTATATGACAGCATGAACTGCTTGTAGATAAGGTTAGTCTTTTATTTGTGTCAACATATTGCAGTAGTTTTATTAAAAATAAGTGTCTTTCATTCTAAAAATGTTCACATGTGAGATGCCCATGCACTGTGTCATCCCCAGGAGCCCGGTATTCCCGAATTCCCAGGAATGGATTCCCTAGTTGCAGCTGTGCAGGAAGCCTGGGTGTTGGGCCGATACCCGGGAGTAGTAGTAATGGTCGCTCCCGCTGAGTGATCATGTAGCGGGAGTGACCAGTGGTGAAGGGCGGATGACTCTCCGCGTAAGGCAGCGGGAGTCAGGACTTGAGACGTGGATTTCTCCAGCGTGAGAGCCCTGGTCGTTGGGGAATCCCAAGTCACTGTTTGGCGGGGCCTATCGTAGCCAGGGATCAGTAAGGCGAACCGAACAGTTGGACAGTGGAGAGAAGGCCAGCTGCTGAGAGTGCGACTTTCCTGTTGCAGGGCCCAAACGGGTGAATCAGGGGAGCTGCCAGAGGAAAGGAGACACCGGGCTACTTGTTGTTGTTTTTTTAAAAGAAATGCTTCCTGCATTATTTTAACCTCGTTATTTTTAAGAAGAGATTTGTCTATTGTTTTTAACCTCCCAGTTTCACGCTTGTTTTAATGGATTATTTATTTAAGAATGACTCTTTTTGGAAGGCACTGCACTTTATGTAATTTGAACACTGTATTGTTCTGTTGTTTTAATAAAAACACTTGACCCTTTTGCAGCATCCCCTTTCTATGTTGTTGCCTCACTGCTTATCTCATCAGTAACATTACCAATGGTGTCGGGTTAAGGGCTCCTTAGATTAAGACTTGAACCATCTGGGAAATGTTCTGGTTATGCCAGAGTCAGTGAGGGTGGCAAGAAGGATCTCATAGCTGACTGTATCCAAGGCAAAGGAGAGATCTAGAAGAATCAGGACTGAGTAGCTAACCATAACTGGTCGACCGCAGTCTGTGTAGAGCTGTCTCTATAGAATGGTTCCTTTTGAAGCCGGACTGGCTGTGATCAAGCAATATGTTCTGTCCAAGAAAACTAGAGACATGGTTAGACATAGCATGTTCAAGTGTTTCAGAAAGAAAAGGAAGGAGAGACAAGCCTGTAATTGCTAACTTATAATTGATCGAGTGTTCGTTTTTTGAGAAATGGTACTATCACAGCATGTATGAATATGGTAGGAAAAGTACTTGAGCTGAAGGAGATGTTAATGTTATATGTAATTACAGAAATTAGTGAGGGAGAGACAGCCTGAAGGAGATATGAGGAGAATGGGTCAACTGAAGAGATAGTGGGGAGAGAATATTGGGTGTTGCTTGGAAGGAGGCATAATGATTGACTGCAATGACGAGAACGGACTACTCATAGCCACCACCCTTTCCTGGAAAGTCATTAGCAGTCAAGGTGATTTGGAGGAGTAGGTGGAGGAGGAGTATGAAATGAGATGAAAGCAGAGAAGGGAGAGTGAACTTGTGGAAGTTCTTGAGCAAACCCGAAGGGCAATAAATATCAATGTTAATTGGATAGGAGGCAGTAATTGCATGGTATTCATAGTGTAGTTACCTACAGTACCCCCTTGTGAATCTCCAGTTCTGTGAGTGTCTCCACTTGGAGACCCCTTTGAGTGGCAAAAGCAATAATAAAGTCCGCTTTGTTGACTGCAGACTGGCAGTTCCACAAGCCAAAAGAGAAGATGGTGTCTGAAGAAGTGGGTTAATAAATTAGATTAAGATTGTCAGTATTTCTCCTTGTCCTGCTAAAGTGGTGAAAGAAATGTCTAGTGTTAACAACAAGAATGTATTGTAGACATAAGCAGACGAATGAGATTAAAAGGAATACCAGTTACTTTAAGTATGAGTCTCCACTACCTTGTATTCTGTCCTTGCTTGCATTCTTTACACAAGGAGGGCTGATGCTTCAGTTGACATTTTGCAACAATGCTTTAAGTCTCATTGAGTAAGGAGCAGGTAATTGAGCACAGCTATGAGTATTAGCAATTAGCAACACAAAGCAAGGGGGAGACACTCGTTAAACAGATTAAAACTTGTCAGTAAGCAAGCCAGCAAACACGGTTCGATCAGTATACTTAAATACAGAAAGTTACACAGTAAAATAACCTTAATAACTTACAAATAACTATAGCAATGCATGAGTAATAAATCACAAAATAAACCAACCTGTAAACACTTCCCACTCTTGAACAGACACCCAGAAACCCAGATGTTACTCACCTAGTAACTCGCCTTTATGCAAATTATATGAATTGTTCATGGGACTAAGACTGTAGGTGGATATTCTTGAAAGGGCTGATGAATAGATAATTCAAGATATAATGAAGATAAGAGGGGATGAGGCCAAAAGGCCATCCAAGGCAAGATATTGATGTGACTAGTGCATGAGGAGGATCCTACACTGAAGGATTCCAAAGACAGCAGAAAGTACAGGATGAGAATTTGGTCAACCCAAATAATGTCTGTTATTGTTGTTATTTCACATTATTTATATTAACTCTTTTAAACAATTTACAACTAACAAAGAATTAATGCTATATAAAATATTGTACATTTTCGTTTGAATCTTTTACAGGTGTTTTGCTTGGGACAGAGTACCGGGCTGAATCCCTTTGCAATGAGTCTATTTCTTCATCTCCATCTCCTGTCTTCCCCTCCACACCTATGCCGTCTGCACATTCTAAAACTGGCAGCCGGGACAGCAGCACTCAGACAGATAAGAACAGTGACCAGGGCAAGAACTCTGTCAGCACTCTGATACCTATGCAGGGAAAATTATCTATGGCCAGCAGCACCTGCACTCCAGGTAATGAACATGAGGGCTATGTTTGTTCAAGGTCACAGTGGTTTAAATCATCCCGATAGCGAGGGTGAGCATGTTAACATACAAATGGCAAAACTTCCCAATATGTGGCTTTGGAGGAGATGCCTTAAGCTATTCTTTCCAATAACAGCCTTAGACATGTGTTTTTGTTATTGTGCTAGTGGGAGCCAGTGGTTTTTGAGATGCTGTAGTGCAGCATTCCATTTACTAAGTTTATTTTTTTAAAGTTGTTTTTATTAGAATTTAAAAACAGATTTTTTTTCTTTCAGTTTGTACTTTGCCTGAATCTAAAAATTTCCAATATGGTTTTCCCACTTTTAATAGATATTTAAGAAGCATCTTTTAACAAGCATTGTTCTTCATGGTAATGAATTAAACTTTTATTTTTTTTACCATTTTTCCCTCTCATTAATTTATAATTTTTTCACAATTTAAGACATTGCTTCTAATGACCACAAAGGTGGTAGATTTGTTATCATGGTCGTTCTTTACTTATTGTCACTTTCTGGAATCTGTTGGGTGATTAAAGTCCATGTACTCTAAGCAAACATAAAATAAAAAATGAAAAACTGACTGAAAGGTTAGCTAATTTAAACAAGGAATACAATTGAAGTTGGTAAAGGGTCACCAATGATGAAACTCCTGGGTCCCCAAGGGCAGAGTCTGAGACCTACCACTGTGATGGCGTCCCTAGATTTCCAAAGACCTATTTCTCTTATGTAAACTTTTGTAACTTTGTTTTTCCTTTCCTGGGACCATTGCCATCTTCAGAGGTGCAGACTTTGAATTATTGTAACTGATCAGTACTGGCTGATTCAGCATTGACCAAGCAAAGCTGCCTTGTATCTCCCACAGTGCATTTCATAAGAGTGTGTGTTTTTACATTTAAACACACACTTGCTATGTAATGTAAATAGTATAATGACCTTGGACATGTGGTTGGGGGGCATGGAGTAATGGAAAATTCTATAATGTTTCATTATTCTGTATTAGAGTGGCAGAGTTTTGCAGTACCTAGTGCTGTGCCTCACAGCTTCAGTAGCCTTGGGTTTGAATCCTGGGCTTGTCACTGTTTGTGTGGAGATTGCATATTCTCTTCATGTCTACATGGATTTCTCACAATTACAAAGGATTTGCATACCAAGTTAAAAGGTTGACTGTAAACTATCCTAATTTTTCTGAATGTGTGTATTTACATGAATATGACCTGTGATGGTCTGGCTACCCATCCCTGATTTGTCCCTGTGTTGCCCCCAAGTCATGCAAGGGTAGGCTTTGGACCCCAACATGACTCTATAAAGTTGGCAAATGCATGCACTGGAAATGGATATTCCATTTTACCATAACTAACTCCATGTGAACTATTTCCCTCTGCAGATGGATTATCACTATCGCACAGTGGAACCCTAGACAGGAAGGCCCCCATCTCGCCGGCTGGACCGGACCTTGACAATGATATGGTTGAAATTCTCATATAAATCATTAGTCTCTGACTGTGTTCAGATTTTCTTTGGAAAGAGACTGAATATGAAAATGTTTTGTAGTCAAAGAAATGTGTATTAATTCATAAAGCCCTAACTGAGATGAAGGATTTTTGAACTCCAGCCTCTTGAAGCCTCTGGAAGGTGCATCACATGAGGGTATGTTTAAATGCACTACGCTGAACGCATTATTTGTTCACAGGACCTTAATGGGGATGTAGAGACGCCTGTAATCTACTGTATCAATCCTGTAGCAAACGGCTTCATGTAGGATCTTACACAGGCTGTTGTGGGCACTGCATTACCCACTGGACCAAAACACTTAAAAACCTTGATTTCATTTTTGCACTACTTTCTATCAAGTGTACATTCTAATTTACAACTATTTTTCTTCTGAAACCTAGATATATAGGGCACTACGTCAGAAGCACAACTCCATTTTTTTTCTTTTCTTTAGTCTGTGACATTATTTTGGGTTTTCACACTACTGTTCTTTTTTTTTTTTTTTGTTAAATAAGTTTTAAGATTTTTTGTTTATTGTTCCCCATGCATAAATGCTCACACAAGACTTGTAAGTGCATTTGTCGGGGAAAGCCACATATTTTGAATCTTATTTTGTTATCAGTTTGTCTGATTGTTTATATCTTCCTTCCTTTTGGCACTCAGATCTGAGTGAAGTCTATGCCTTGACCCCCACCTCCACTCCTGTTTCAGGTCTGAAATAGAGATGGCATGTAACTTTATTTTTTGACATCGAAACTCTTAAATTTATGACCATCTGGATTAAATATTCAGACTACAGGTTGTGTGACTCATCCATGGCCACCAATAAATATCCTTGAGAATGTCAAAGTAAGCTGCCTTTGAGATTTAAGAACCTGGACTGCATCCCCCCAGCACATTGTCAACATGTCTCCAGATACTATGGTGTGTGTAACCCCTGAATTTTCAGGTCATCTCTCATGCTACTCTATCTGAGACTTATCAGCTCTGGGCAAATCCCTGAATTAGTCCAGAACATTAATCATGGCTGCTGTCTCTCTTGTGCTCGTGCATTATAGACAGAGGTGACTCTTCTTAGTTAGAACATATTTTTCTACTGATGAAAATATCTCCAAATTAAAAAAAATTAAGTCTATCTATTGAACATGAGGATCATATAAACTTATTTGTGTACATTTTTTTCTTGCTTGCCTTGCTTTAGTGCCAATAATGTGTCATCTTACATGAATGAGCATTGCACATAAAGAAAACACCACATATTAGAATGTAACATGCAACGTATACAGAATGTATTCAAGCAAACAGTAGAACCTGCTAGCATTTTCATTATAGGACCAATTTTAATGTACTCAGCACTTGAAAGATTGAGTTATTTATTCCTTTGTAGTTTGTTAAACTAGCACTCTCTTTGTGTAGCTCCTTGTGATATTTTTTAAAATAGTTTGAGTGTCTTCCAAGGCTTTTTTTTTTTTTTGGCTAAGAACTGCCATTTGAAACCAGTACAAAATGTAAGGCAAATAGGAGCAAGTATACTATTGTGGAGGAATGAACCATAGGAATTAGGTGTTCTACATGGAACATCCAGTCAATCAGGGAAAAAACAATTTTGGGAAAACTTGGGAACTAGCAAGAGATGGTCATTTATAGTTTTGTACTTGTTTAATTACTGGAATTAACTAAACAGACACAGTGTCAGTAACAACACAGTCACAACAAAGCAATCATAGTTCAGCTTTCTACTTGTCACCATTTTGTATTTAACTTGTACTCCATTGTTTTCATCCCCTTCTTGTTATTGCTATATGATGTATTCATATTGTTGACCTTTACTAGGCAGCTAGATCATCGTGATGAAGCAGTATTAACCTAGTGGAGCTGGAAAATGGTAAAGAAACAATGGGAGCTCCAAACCTATTGAGACTACCAGGAGGTCCTGACATTGTTCTGCTTTCAAATTTGGTTTACTTTAAACCTAATACTCAGGTGACTCGAGTGTAGTGCTCCACCTGGACAACATGTACCTTACATGAAGTGGAATAAACAAATCTGTCATGCTGAAGCACCTCTGACCTAAGGACCTTGGGGTTCCACTTTTAGTCTATTTGCCATTGCTTGCATCCATCCATTTTCTGAACACCTTTACTAAGGTCAGTGTCGTGGAACAGTAAATATATTTTATGCATGGTTTTTAGAAGTTTGCCTTGCCTCCTCACAACCACTTGGATCCTGGTTTAATTCCCTGCTGGGAGGCTTTCTGTACTCTCTGAGCTCTCTCTGTGTTTGTTTAGGGTCTCCTCAGGGCGACGCCTGTGCAGATCAGTGCTGGGTCTGTGTGGATCTTCAAGCACCCAGCGATGGACAGGCACCCCATGCTGGACCGCCTCCTACCTTAGGTACATTCACAAGCAGGTTCAGGTTGGGAAGGTGGAAGAAAGGACTTGTGTATAATTAGTGTTCCATAAAGCAGAAAATGGTATACTATTTTAATGGAAAATAATTACAAATTTCTTCAGCAATATAAGTTGTTTTGTACAAAAATACTTAATTTATTATTCTTTAGGTATTATTCTGCTTTCATGTATGATTATTTTAAATTTATGTATTTTTTTAAAGGTCACTTCTTTATGCCCCATTCCTTACACCAATTTACTACAGTTTGTATAGAAAACAACACATGAACATTACGTACTATTGGCCAACATGAATGCTGAAGTTAAGTGTTGCAGTGTAGCAGCAGTGTGGCACATTGGTTAGGCTTTGGACTTCAGACCCTGAGGTTATGGGTCCAAATCCTGCCACGGACACTCTGTGACCCTGAGCAAGTCACATCACCCGCCTTTGCTCCAATTGGAAAAAGAAAAGAAATGTAACAAATTGTATCTCAAAAGTTGTAAGTCGTTTTGGATAAAGAATTAGCTAAATAAATTAATGTAAATGTAAGGTGTAGTTCTAGTGTTTCTAGTGGAACTGTAGGCCAGTGGAATAATTACAAGGTGCTCACTTGCCGTCATTCAGTTAACTCAAAGATCAGTGTGTTAGAGCTGACATGTTTTGTGTGTTGGATAATAAAAGAATAAAAAGCACTAAACTGTTTTTGAAGTGCCAGTCAAGAGCGGGCGCTCCGGAGTCTTTGGTGTGAGCAAGCAATGTGTCTGTCAAGACGTCAAAAGAAATGTAACAATTCTATATGTAGGATTATTATAGAAGTATAGTTCAACCTTTTTTGGAACTAATGTAGTAATTTTGTTTTACCAATGATGCAAAATATATTCAAATTTGTATTTTGTTATTATATATTTGTTAAAGAAAAAATTGCTGCTTTGTAAAATGTATAAAAAAAGCCTAGTCTAGTTGTTACTGTATTTAGTATGGTAGTTTTGATATTCTGTAGCGAACCTTTTTTGTTTTTTAACATAACATTGGGTTCATCTCATATTGAATTTCTCAAAAGGCCTGATTGTATTTTTAAACTGTATTTATACCTCTTTATCCTTCAAAGATCCATTGAATTGTTTTTTATATTTAAGAGTTGCTTTCTTTAAACCTTAGAATCTTTACATACATTTCACTAAAATGCTGTAAGGTCTATAAAGGTGGTTTATCTGAAATGTGCATCCAATGTATACAAGTGTGCAGTCCATGTCTCTTGTTACAGGGAATGCCTGTCAGAGGGGCACTTTGAATGACGCAGATAAAACACGTAATAAAAGGGTAGCTGGAGATAAGAAATGGGTCTGGAGTGTTCTGTGCAGTAATCTTAGAGATCCTGTCTCCTCAAACACACGTCATCTTATTTGGGGTTGAGAGAGGCCAAAGCATCCTCCAGGTCTTTGAGCACCAGGCCACCATAAAGCACACCCACTCATTGTAGCCAACTAGCAGTGGTCAATTAGGCTAACACTTTATGAGGTGCTGGTGATTTAAATAAAAGGCAGGTATGGGGCAAACCACTGTAGTTTGTATATCCATCCATACATCTATCCTCTTTACAACCTCTCCACGTGGATCAGAAGAGTTGCACAACATGACGGTGACTCAGAGAGCAAGGCAGACTTCATGACTTCAGTTGCTGAATCACATTAACTCAATGATGTGCAGTTACACACCTGGGAATCGCAAGGGATCACCATTACACCACTCCCTCATGTCTTCTCAGCACAATGTTAGATTTCCTATTGGGCCACAGAAGTATTATAAAGTGAACACATTTTGGCAGCCAGTCAACAAGGAGCATCTCGCTGCCGTCCAGTGACTATGACACAACAGAGATGAGGTGTGGAATAGACATTTCCCTGGCTCCAAAGTTCTAGAAGCGTCTCATCTATTTGTGTCGTCCAGAACATCTGCTTTCTTTAGATCTTTGAGCCTGACGTTTTTCTCTGATTTTATTTTTATTGCAGACTTAATTCTGCTGTATTCTGTTTGTGGATACTGTAAACATTGTACGTCCTGCCGAACACTCGTAAGTTGTCAGCTCTCACACACAGAAGAATCCGTCTCTGTGGCTTGTGGTAAAGTCAGGCCTGTTTGACTTTGTTGTGAGCTGCTGAGTACACGACTGAGGCGCTGGTGAAGTCACGCTATGTGACTGGAGGTCATGGGAATGCACCGCGACTTTCCATGATTTGCTAAGATTTTTTTTTAAAATTAAGTCTATGACTGAAAATCAGGAAAAATGTGTGTGGTGTTACAAGGATTTTGAAAATCATCTAATAGTGCTGAGTGTTTATCATTTTACTTAAAACAAGCACATTGCCTCGATGGGGACTCTCACCTGCTGCCACTGGAAACTCCTGACTTCCTGGTAATTGTGGCGCTGCTATTTAAATCCACTGCACCATGGGTTGCCCAGTCCCAGGACGGTCCTTATGTACAAAGCTGTGGACAACAAGGGAGGCCTCTAGAGATTCGGCTGTCATTTCAGGTACCTGGTTAGCCTGATCAATAAGTACTCTCCTTAGCACTATTATCTCTTACCCTATACGCCATTATTTACAAAAAGATGACAATGTGAGAATACTAACTCCACTAGTAGGTGGCTGCTCAAAAGAATCCACTGACTGCCTAAATAAATCTGTGGCAAAGAAGGATCAATGACATCGTTTGTGGCCATTTTATTCTTTCAGCACCAACATCTAGCAAAAGCTCAACAAAGTGCAAATAAAGAGAAGAAAAAGTTAACCATATAGATTGTCACAAAGGATGAGAATAAGAAGAGTAAAAACAAAAAACGAAAACCCAGACTTGATGAGTTTATTATTCCTGACAAATATCTGTCAATATTTGGTAACAAGCAAATTTCCACGCTGCAAATATTTAACTGCACTGCAACATTAGATTACTTGACCTGAGGGTAAACTTCTTCAGCGAGACGAGAATTACGCCAGTCAGGAGTCACTCCTTTGTTAAGTCACATGTTAAACATGTTGGCAGTGGCGAGTGCGCCCGAACACCAATGCACCTCTACAACTGTCACCCCTTAGCCCACCTCTTGATGCTGATTACTGATTTGATTTCATTTAGTTTTGGCACATTTAACGTGTGATATTGGAAAGAATTGTAATGTGCTGCAAGAAAACCCTGAGTGAACTGTAAAGAGTTTGCTTTACTTTTAGCTGAGGCATGTTCAGTGCGCAATTGGAACAGACAAATTAAAATGTAATATTCCTTTATATTGTGTTTCAAATGCACACGAATATTGCATGTCTACTGAAAAATCAGTGAATTGTTTGATTTCTTTTAAATTATGACATGAAAACTGTGCCAAAATGATTGCTTTTTAAACATCGGATTACATTTAATATCTTTCATACAAATCCAGGATTGCAGTCTGTTAAAAGTGTTCAGAGTGGACGGACGTCTGCCATCACTGCTCCAGGTGCGATTTAGTCACCTGGGGCCTCATGTATAACGCCATGCGTAGAACTCACACTATAACATGGCGTAAGCACAAAAGCGGGAATGTGCGTACGCACAGAAAAATCCAGATGCAGGAATCTGTGCATACGCAAACTTTCACGTTCTTCCACTACATAAATCCCGATCAGCGTGAAAAGTAACGCACGTGCACGCGCCTTCTGTCCCGCCCCAACTCCTCCCAGAATTACGCCTCTTTGAATATGCAAATCGATATAAATAGCCTTCTGTGAAAAGCACGGGGGAAAATATAAGAATTTCAGCGAATACCAAGTGGAGGCAAAGGAAAAACGTACTATTTGTTGGTTTAAACAGTGGTATAATCAACAAAAGGAAGTTGATCGAGTGACAGAGTGTCGGAGAAACTCGAAAGCTCAAGTTCACAAAGTCGCACAGTGCCCGAAATAAAAAAGAAATCACATATCAAAGTCGCCGTGAAAAGGCGACTCGCAGCCCACCGTCTGAGTGTCATATGAAAGCTTATTAGGGTACAGAGAAAAAAAAATAGGCACACAGTGGGGAAAAAAAGCACGAAATGTCAACTTCAATCTCGAAATTTCCACTTTAATCACGTAGTTTATTTTGTCATTAAATTAGAACATGATAAACTTCATCTTAAAATTGTTTATTTTACTAGTTTCTCAAGTAGCACGTTAAATGCTTTGTTCTGTATTTGATCTTCTATGTGCTCTATGTGTGTGAATCACTACGTGCTTCCGTTCTTTCTCTTTCTCCGACAGGACACAGAATCCATTACATTCGTGATATTACAGCTCTCTGAATAATTAAAATACTGAGATGTATACGTGATATCTTTTTCATGATGATAGGAATGAAAGCATGTTATTAAACATGGGAACACGGTGGAGCAATGCTTGTTCATATCTCACGCAAGAGGCTTGCTGCGCCATGTGCGACCTTCGATGAAATAATTTATTACAGAAGTACTGTCTCTTTCAAACGTACTTTTCTTTCTCCAAATACCCAATCGCCACACAATCAGCTCTGTAATAAACGTTAAGCCATCTGTAAGCTTAGAACGCCGATTCTTCAAAACTTTTCAGGAACATTGAAATATCTTCGTAGTACATGTTTTATTATTCTATCCGTCTATCCTTCCAGTGTCGCGTCAGCACCAGCAATAATACAGCACAAGGCAGGAGCTATCCGTGAACTAGCTAGCGCTGCGGCACAGTGTCCTCACATGTTTAATTATTAACAATGCAGATTATTTAAATGAAGTTTTATCTGTATACTATAAGCAACATATTTTGCTGCATTTCATCTTAAAAATATATCGTCATCATACGCGCTTTATAAAGTAGCGCAGGTTGTGCAATATTATAACTAGTGCAAGTTCACAGTGGGGTAATTGTACTTATAAGTAAACAGTTCTACAAGGAGCACTTGATGGACTGATTGAGTGCGTTTATAGTTCTTGGGATGAAACTGTTTCTGAAACACGAGGTCCGTACAGGAATGGCTTTGACGCGTTTTGCCATGGCTGAGGTAGTGTGTGCTTGAAACTGTATACCGATAATTCTCTTTCTGATCAGCTGCTGCTGTGATTCCCCACTCAGATACAGTGATATAAATACTCCAAGTGGTGCAGTGAGAGTAATATGGAAAAAGATGATCCGCTGTGGCAACCCTTAACGGGAGCAGCTGAAAGCAGAAGAAGATGCAGTGAGCGTAACAACGCTAAAGCAGTTATGGTATTTGGAATACTATGGCTATTCCCTGGACCATTATATTGCTACAGGTTAATTACAATCAGATGCATTACACTAATAAACAATATGCAGTTAGTTTCAGTGTATTTATAAAGCTGCGTCAGGAATGTGGGTCTAAGAAAGAAAGGGTGACCACACAGGAACAGTAGCACTGCTTTGACGCTGGGTGCCGCCAGTCTTCAAAACCGAGCGGAGAAATTGCGTACGCCAGGGTATGAGGTACCGTGGAAATGTGCGTGGCTTTACGCCAAGTTTAGGTTTTATACATCGCGACTTGAGCGTGGAAACGTTCGTACGCAACATTTCTGTGCGTACACACCATTTATACATGAGGCCCCTGGTTACATCTGCCATAAAATTCATTTCTTCCCAGTTTGCATAAAATGGCCTGTTGCCTGTTCTTTCATTTAAAAGTGGACTTGGTGTGGGGTTGGTTAGTCATTTATCCCTCCTTTGTTGACACTGCCACATAAAACAGTTTTTTAAATTTTCTTTGCAGCTCCTGTTTAACAGAGTTATTTTGTTGCTTTGTGTTAGAAGCATAAGGAAGTAGGCACATCGATGAATGAGTCTTCAAATGGAGTTGACCTGTGGATTTTATGATAAGCCTTCTGGGAATCCTCCTCCTGCATGTGGGTTTGTCAAATGCACAGAAATTCTGATGTCTGCTTTTAAAAGATCAGTGTCAGCCGGGCAGGCCATTCTAAATGAGGCCAAACCTGAGTTTTATGACCTGGTAGCGGAGTTGGCATTAGCAAGCAAAAGGTTTTTTGGCTCATATTCAACAGAGCCTGTCTTGTAAATATTTCTTTTAAAGGCTGTGTCTTGTGTTGTAGCTGACGCCTGATCTCCATGTTAATATGGCGGACAGTATAGATTACATGATGGCTTGGCACTCCACTTTCTGATGCTCCTCTTACTGCTTAGAGATTCTCTTTGCTGCTGCTAAGTGTTAGTCATGGAGCGCAGAACAGATTCTGATTACTGTTTGCAAGGAACCAGAAGTAGGAAAAGTCTGAACATGCAGTGAGGCCAAACACCCGACATGTTCATACAAAAAGAAGAATGGAAAAAAATGTTATCAAATTCCTTTCATGATTTTGTTCTGCTTTGTTTTGCACTCTAACTCCTGTACCAAGATACATGTACACCGTGTGGCTGAAAGTGCCCTACGAGAAGTAAAAGAGAGAATTACAAGGAGGACAGATAGGAACACAAAAATGGATTAAAAATCATATTCTTAAACACAGAGGGTTTTCACGTTTCCTATAATTATGGTGGTAATTATAGCCCAGGGTTATCAAACTCCAAGACTGCAGTGGCTGCTGGTTTTTGTTCCAGTCACTTTAATTACTAGCCAGTTACTACTGATAATGAAACACACTGCTTTTACTATTACATTTTTAATTAATTGCTTTGTAAGAATCTGATCTCTTAATTGTTTTGTTTCCTTAATCAGCAACCAATAATGATATGCTGCAGATAAAAGTCTGCTCTCAGAAAAAAGAGAATCTGCAGTTTTGACAGTGTACACTGTGATGGAATATGAGCACCAGTAAACCATAGAGTTAAATAATGGGTTTTACAAACAACAAGAATTGGGTTCTAATTAAGAAATTGGTTGGATTTTGAGGTCCCTGTCTTAGCTGGTCTTACAGTGCCTTGCAAAGTATTCATCCTCCTCAGTGTTTGTGCCATTTTATCGCATTACAATCTGGAATTAAAATGGATTTTCATTTAGATTTTATGTAATGGGCTTAACAATACAGTCCAAATTATTGAAGTGGAATGAAAACCGAATACCTTTTGTATATACAGTCATATGAAAAAGTATGGGAACCCCTCTCAGCCTGCATAATAATTTACTTTCAACAAAAAAGATAACAGTGGTATGTGTTTCATTTCCTAGGAACATCTGAGTACTGGGGTGTTTTCCAAACAAAGATTTTTAGTGGAGCAGTATTTAGTTGTATGAAATTAAATCAAATGTGAAAAACTGGCTGTGCAAAAATTTAGGTACCTTGTAATTTTGCTGATTTGAATGCATGTAACTGCTGATTACTGGCAACACCAAATTGGTTGGATGAGCTCATTAAGCCTTGAACTTCATAGACAGCTGTGTCCAATCATGAGATATAAAGGTATTTAAGGCGGTCAATTGCAAGTTGTGCTTCCCTTTGACTCTCATCTGAAGAGTGACAGCATGGGATCCTCAAAGCAACTCTCAAAAGATCTGAAAACAAAGATTGTTCAGTGTCATGGTTTAGGGGAAGGCTACAAAAAGCTATCTCAGAGGTTTAAACTGTCAGTTTCAACTGTAAGGAATGTAATCAGGAAATGGAAGGCCACAGGCACAGTTGCTGTTAAACCCAGGTCTGGCAGGCCAAGAAAAATACAGGAATGGCATATGTACAGGATTGTGAGAATGGTTACAGACAACCCACAGATCACCATCAAAGACCTGCAAGAACATTGTGCTGCAGATGGTGTATCTGTACATCGTTCTACAATTCAGTGCAATTTGCACAAAGACCATCTATATGGCAGGGTGATGAGAAAGAAGCCCTTTCTGCACTCATGCCACAAACAGAGTCGCTTGTTGTATGCAAATGCTCATTTAGACAAGCCAGATTCATTTTGGAACAAAGTGCTTTGGACTGATGAGACAAAAATTGAGTTATTTGGTCATAACAAAAAGCGCTTTGCATGGAGGAAGAACAACACTGCATTCCAAGAAAAACACCTGCTACCTACTGTCAAATTTGGTAGAGGTTCCATCATGCTGTGGGGCTGTGTGGCTAGTTCAGGGACCGTGGCCCTTGTTAAAGTCGAGGGTCCAATGAATTCAACCCAATATCAACAAATTCTTCAGGATAATGTTCAAGCATCAGTCACAAAGTTGAAGTTACGCAGGGGTTGGATATTCCAACAAGACAATGACCCAAAACACAGTTCGAAATCTACAAAGGCATTCATGCAGAGGGAGAAGTATAATGTTCTGAAATGGCCGTCACAGTCCCCTGACTTGAATATCATTGAAAATCTATGGGATGATGTGAAGCAGGCTGTCCATGCTCGGCAGCCATCAAATTGAACTGAACTGGAGAGATTTTATATGGAAGAATGGTCAAAAATACCTCCATCCCGAATCCAGACACTCATCAAAGGTTATAGGAGGCGTCTAGAAGCTGACTCTGCAGCACCATTATGCAAGTCACATGAAGACCAAGGAGCTCTCTAAACAGGTGTCGGGGAGAAGTATAGATCGTAATTTATCATCCCAAGCTTTGAATATCCCATGGCGCACCATTAAATCCATTATAACAAAATGGAAAGAACATGGCTTACTACAAACCTGACAAGAGAAGGCCACCCACCAAAACTCAGAGTGGGCAAGGAAGAATGCAACGTATCCAGCAAGGATAACACTGTAGCTACTTCAAGGATCCACAGCGGAGGTGGGAGTATCTGTCCATAGGACCACTTTAAGCTGTACACTCTACAGAGCGGTGCTTTATGAAGAGTGGCCAGGAAAAAAACAAGTAAGCACATTTGGAGTTTGCCTAACAGCATGTGGCCAACTCCCCAGATATATGGAGGGTGGTTCTCTGATCAGTTGAGATTAAAATTGAACTTTTTGGCCATCATGGGAAAAGCTATATGTTGGTGCAAACCCAACACTTCCCATCACCCCGAGAAGTGAAGCATGGTGGTAGCAGCATCATGCTGTGGGGACAGGAAAACTGGTCAGGGCAGTTTTATGAGGAAAACCTGTTTCAGTCTGCCATAGATTTGAGATTGGGACCAAGGTTCGCCTTCCAGCAGGATAATGACCCTAAACATACTGCTAAAGCTACACTGGTGTGGTTTAAAGGGAAACTTTGAAATGTTTTGGAATGGCCTAATCAATGCCCAGACCTCAATCTAACTGAGAACCTGTGGCTTGACTTGAAGATTGCTGGATGCCAAGGTAACCCATCTACTTTGAAGCAGTTGGAGCAGTTATGCCCTGAGCAATGGGCAAAAATCCCAGTTATGAGATGGGTTGAACTAATCGAGACATTCCTCAAGAGACCTGCAGCTGGAATTGCAGCAAATGGTGGACTGACTTTGGGGGGTGAGTACCTATGCAAACTCAAGATTTCTGTCTTGTTCTCTTCATTATTGTTTGTGTCACAATAAAAAATATTTTGCACCTTCAAAGTGGTAGGCACGCTGTGTAAATCAAATAGTGCTAAGCTACCAAAAATAAATTTTAATTGCAGGTTATATTGCGACAAAACGGGACAAACGCCAAGCAGGGATGAATACTTTCTCAAGGCACTGTATGTTGGCCCGCTTCGTATCTCATTTTTGTTTAGCTGCTAGTTAATAAAAGAAATAATTAAGAGGTCTCCATCTTAAGAAGCAAGTCAAGGGGCAGCATTGAAAACCTGCTGCCACTTCAGCCCCCAGAGTTTGACCCCCATGCTACAGTCCAATTGCCAGGAAGAAGAGGGAAACAAAACCTGCTGTCAGCAAGGATGTTGGGGAAAGTCAACCTCCAGGACTGAGACCCTCGAAGTCAACCCTGGGGACCCTTGGGGCTGCAGCCTTTTGATTGTTTTAATTGGATTGCTAGCCTCATTAAGCATGCTGATGATTTAGGGGTCAACGTAGAAATTACAAACCTAAGCTTGGTAAATAATTATAAGTAATGTACCCAGTATTAATGTGCATTACATGGGCTCGACTTCTAATTTTTTCATCATCACGTCTTTCCTTCTGTGTGTTTCTAGGGGTTCCGGTTATTTACTAATGAGCCCATTGGTGGGTCTGATGCTGAAGTACCTGCAGCCTTTCAGATTCAGAGTTGTTTACCTGAATGTCTGCTCTGCTCTTTGTTATTCTGTTATTATTAGGATACAGTTAAGGAAGAAAAGTCCATAGAAAAAAGGCAAAATAATTAGAAAATAACAAAAGAGAGCTAAGTATTTAAGGCCATAATCATAGCCAGAATACAAATGTCCTGAAATGTCTCTCTGTTATAAAAGGAAATCCTGAGACAAGACTTTTTCAAAGAGATAATTTCAAGCCCCATGAGACAAGACATTGGCCATGAGATTTTTTCAAATCCCACCCTCCTCTCAACCATATTACACCACGCACACAGCCCTCTCACCTCTCATTCATGTGAATGCTTTTGACAGACACAGTTCCTGCTCTCTCAGCTCTTATAAATTTTAATGTTTTCCTCACTTTAAGTTCCCAATGAAAGAAGAATTATGTCCAAATCTTATTGAAGAATTTCATCCCGAAGGGTTATCAACAGAAGAAATGAGTACATGTGCAATCCTAACGATAAAGTCAAACGAATTAACGCAAAAAATGACGATTAGCTACACGGCAAATTGGATAAATGCGTATCAATAGACTATGCTGAAAGAGTTGGTGGTGATGGTGTGGAAGATGAAAACATCAACTTACAATATCACGAAGAATATCTACAACCACTAACACTGTCTGGTCTTCCAGCGGCCAAATTACTGTAGAAAGAAGGATGTATCGTAATGTTATTGCGTAATTTATGTATGAGTGATGGGCTATGCAATGGAACAAGATTAGCTGTATTCAAAATTGGTTGAAAAATTCTGACGTGTGAAAAGGCGCTATATGGGCGCCAACCCGACACAGACTGACACAGTGAGGCACACGTAAAATAAATAAACTTTATTTTCTTCACCTGTGGGGCACATCTTCCACGTGTCCCACAGGCACAACACAGTCCCAAAAGACACACCAAACAAAACACCAGCACAAAAACTCAACTCAACTCTTCTCTTCTCTTCTCTTCTCTTCTCTTCTCCTCTCCTCTCCTCTCCTCTCCTCTCCTCTCCTCCCGACTCTGGCTCTTTGAGTGGTGGCTGCAGGCTCCTCTTATAACACACCAGGAAGTGCTCCAGGTGGTAATTATCCTAATTAGGCTGCACTTCCGGGTGTGGCTGCATCACAGCCCAGATGGGCTCGTTAAGTCGTTCAGCTCCCCCTGGCGGTGGCCACGGAGCCCAAAAAACACCGTCTGGTCTTCCACCGCCCAAATTACTGCTGAAAGAAAGATGTATCCAAAATGGTAATGTAGTACATCTCCCACAGATAACATTAGACCCCAAAGGAGATCTTCATATGCCATTCGTATTAAAACGTTAACAGTTTCCCGTTAGAATAGCTTTTGCAAAGACAAATAACAAATCACAGAGACGAACATTCAAAAAAGTTGGTTTATTTAATAGAGAGAAAGAAATGAAATTCACTCACGGGTAGTTATACGTTTGTGTTGTCACGATGAAAGACCAAATACAGAAACAAAATTCAATGTGATATTGATGCAAATTTAATTTAAAAAATTGTTTTTACTGAAGTTTTACAGTAAAAGTGTAAGTTTACAAAGTATTTGCATGTTAATTACAAAGCCAAACAGAATGAAACCGTATAACTCAACGAATAACTCTTAACGCAACATGAAACATAATTTACTTTCAAATTATTACGTTTTACTATTTTTTACTACGGTTAATTACTCGCTGTAATGTAAAACATATGTAACAATTCCTATGAAAATACCAATCTGTTTAAACTGTATATCCGCAAGTGGCCAGCGTGTAGCACCAGCCTGGGGGTTGGCGAGCGGAGTGAGCAGGGGGCAAAGCCCCCTAGTCTTATAAATGTAAAAATCACACTGCTGTGCTTTTCTGAATGCAGAATAAGAACATTTAATTTAAAGTGAGATCAGTGACTCTCTGACTGTAAGAGCAGATGAAATGAAAGCCCGTAGCCCCTGGACCGAGTTTTGAGAATGTCTTCTTCATGGCCACCTGAGCTCCCCTGGGCATAAATGTGATAAAGTTATTCAGTAATGTTAAGCTGTGGCATCCTAGAAGATCTGAAGCAGCAGTTCTCGTCAGTAGCTGCATCGTCCACATCCCTCCCAAAATCACTGGCGGCCGCCAAGTTTTTCAGGGACACAAGACACCATTGCAGAAGACTGGAAGTAGAAAATGGAGACAGGCAGTGATTGGTGACCAGTGCGAATATTTCAAGTATGTGATACTGTATTATTACAATCTATTAAAAACTGTAACAGAACAACTATGATAAAGCCAAATTAAAGTAGTGGGGTTTTGCAATTTTTTAAACGTTCCATGGTCTTGACCAGTGTGTTTCTATTGGTAAAGCATTGCAGATTTTTGGTGCATGAAAGCAAAAAGCCGCCCCACGGCTGCTCTCAGAATAATAAGCAGAGCAGCGTTTGAAAATCTAAGATTACGATCAGGAGTGTAAGGGGACAGGAATGCGAAAGAGCTAAATTATGTTGTTCAGAGCCTTATATACAATTTAAGAGAGTTTTAAATTCAATACTTAAGGATTCAGATTGCCTTTTTAGTGATGCCATATGTTCAGATGTTCTTTTTAATGAAGATTCTTGCTGCTGAATTTTGAATAAACAGCAGCTTTTGTTAAGTAGAACAGACGTCCTCTTTGTAAGGAGTGGTACAGTATGAGGCCAAGCTGTATAACTGCAGCCAGGAAAAAAAAATTCCAAAATGGAAACCTAAAGGCTTTGTGAGCATGAGGGCCACAGCTCTGCTTTCACTGCAAGGCCAAAATCATTTGAAGGACTGTTGCAGTCCCAGAAGGTTTCAGGTGTCATCCTGGCCTGGTTGGGTCAGCGTGTTCTCCCTGTGGCTGTGTGTTTTATGCTGAGCTCCCCTGCTTCCTCCTGTAGGTTACATTCATTTGTCAGTGTAAGCTGGCCCCCCATGAGTGGGTCTTGGTGTGTGCAGAAGTGAAAACTCAACCAAATTTTTTACACAGACTTGACCAATTGGGTGGTGGGGGGAGCATGGAGTTTACATCATTTGTCACTTTTGTTTTTGCTGTGCACGACTACTTAATTTGTCATTCGACAGTGCATGATTAGTGACAAAAAATGTATTTGGGACAATACAAGCAAAGAGCTAGCACTCGGAGAAGATGAGCCCAGCCAAAGCAGTCAAGTTGTTATGCTTTACTAACCTCTTACCTCCTTCAGGTACCAAAAATAAAATAACCAGCTGAGTCACAAGTGCCATTCTTGTGATATTTGGATTAATATAATACATTTACAATCAAATCAGCAATGCCATAGCATTTCTCCTAAAATGTTCAACTTCATTCATTCATCTTCTTAGTCCACTTATCCAGGGCAGGGTCATGGGGTAGCTGGATCCCATCCTAGGAATCATCGGGCACAAGGCAAGAACACCATCTGGGCAGGATGCCAGTCTATCACTGGGTGAACACACACACACACACACAGGCCAATTTAGTAATGCCAATCCACCTAACTTACATGTCTTTGGACTATGGGAGGAAACCCTCAAAGACACAGGAAGAACATGCAAACTCTAGGCAGGGGGCACCTGGAGCACAAACCCTTCTCTGCTTACTGCAAGGCAGTCGTTCGTCCCCAACAAACTGACTGCGATTTCACGTCAACACAAATTGAAAAGTGAGGCCAGTGGGACCTCAGAAAACCCCCATGAGGCACTGTCACCATGTCAGCTCTTTGAATCAGTGGCTGGTGGTGGCCATTGTGTAAGACAGTGGTGTCCTTGAAAGGCAAATGTCTTTCACATTAGTAATCCAGGAGCTTCCTTGACGAAGGGACTGGCTACTCACACAAATGGCTTCCTCTCATTGTAAAGATTTTTTTTTCTGACAAAAAACAACGTCATGTAAAAAAAAAACCAAGCTGATTTTGAACTTCATCCATCCATCCATCCATTTTCCAACCCGCTGAATCCGAACACAGGGTCACGGGGCTCTGCTGGAGCCAATCCCAGCCAACACAGGGCACAAGGCAGGAACCAATCCTGGGCGGGGTGCCAACCCACCGCTGATTTTGAACTTCAGTGCTTTGAAATAAAACATATAAAAAATATACCCAGAAAACTTAATAATTTGGTGAGGTGTCTGAATTCTTTTGCAGGTATATGTATATTTATATCTATATAAATTATATTTTTATTATAAATTATATTTATAATATTTATATGTATAAATATGCTTTTGTTGCTACCATTTTAAGAGCCCCTTCAAGGCGGGCAGCCCTCTATGAAACTGTCCCACACCCGCATGATGTCTGGCACTGAGCTGGGCATGTCGGGAGTGTACCCCACTTTCGGTGTGTTGTGTTGGCACATGCAGCCCAAAACAGGGGGCTGCAGCATAAAATCAGATTGAACTGTCTTGGATTTTAGCCACAAACATTTTAGAGGCTCAAATCATTTAATTCCTCAGCCCGCCACTTTGGCCTGCCTAACTCCAAGCTGCTCTTCACCCCATGTGTGCTCTCTACTTCTAGGTGCCATCATGCCATGGATATAGGTTTGCGATTGTTCCGCTTTAATTGATCATGTTTACAATGATTTTGAATTTCACTGTGAAGGGCTTTGTACTGGCTGAGGGGATTGACTGCTGCCCAAAAGGATGCTGGTCCACTCCCCGCCACAGACTACAACTGGCACCATTGACTGTTTCCTCAAGGCCGTACCCATAAAGAGTCTTGGTGTGCTCATTCATTATTCTTATCATTAAAATATGGGCACCTAGAGTGTGGTTTGGGTTATCAGGGTCCATGAGTTCCAGTCTCTATGTGTAAATAGCCTTGAGGAATAGAAGGGCCAAATAAAAGAAATGAAGGAGTCAGAGCTGTTTAGACATGGTAGCCTTCAGAAAGAAGACGCACTGCCCCCAAACGTGACTCCAGCTTAAAGAGTAGCGTATGGAAAGCAGCGACAGCTGCTGCTTCTTGGGGCACCTGGTTATTGTAGCCAGATGCTGTCATGCAACTGGCGCAGCAGTTCATATGCAAAGCAAAAAACAAGGCTGACGAGAACATGATAAAATGATAGTTAGGCATTCAACATGTGAACATAAGTGCCGCCATCAGAAGAACATTGATACTGAATTAGAAGAATGGACATTGACAGCTCAGAATAATAACTGAGGAGGAGATTCATGAATACAATCAGAAACTGCTACATAAAATCATTAATTAACAAAGGGGCATCAGACCATGAATGGTAACAATCTCATTGATTAAACTAACTGGCATCCCTTTGGAATGGCAAAGGAACTGAAGGAGCTGGAGATGATCACACAAACTCCAAGCGGATGATGATGGGGCCAGGAGCTGAACCCAGACCCCCGGAGCTGTGAGAAAGCAGCGGTATCCAGTGTGGTTCCCCCAACTCCAGTATATTGTAGCATTCCTGTGACCCCAGGTAGGCAGCACTGTACTCAACACCCACCAGTGTACGGAGATCTCTGTCTGTGCAGTGTGTGCTCACAGCGATCTCAAACACTTTGCATTGCTCAAGAGCAAAGGTGGCTTTCTTATCAAAGAGTAAACATGCTACCATGTCTTTGGGAAAGTAAGATAATTTAGGCAAATATAGCTGATTAGGTGCAACTCTACAACTTAAATATGTTCATAAAACGATTGGGGAACCCAGGTTCACTTTGTTTAGATAACACGTCATACAGTAGACTGGCCAGCATCTCTGGCAATGCCATTACATTTGTGTCATCTGGCGTCTCTTTGCCAGCACGCCCCTTCTCATTGTTATAAGCTGAAGGTGGTCTCCTTTGCACCAGTGTCTGTACGGCTGACTGTAGACCCCTCCAATCAGTGTTAAGTGCTAACAGCCCCGCCCCTTTTACTTGTCAGTGGCTCCCCCCCATGTTGGAATCACCACACACCATACATTTTGGAGGGCTGACTGTGTTTCGTGATCACCGCCAGCAGCTTTCTATTTATGTAATGGCTACCCACTCCACAATCAGCGACAGCAAGCTCTTTGTCGTTCTGGTGCCCTGCTTTAGGCTGTTACAGCCTTTCTTGCACCTAACCAGCGTTCACTGCCCTTTACTGTGGAAACTCGACAACATTGCTGCCAACATTCCTCTTCGGCTGACAACTCTTGAAGCTCTGCAGACAGGCTGGTGGGTTGTAGTGCACCTCACATCCTCTGTGTGCCACTGTTTCCTGAAGGCAGCACAGTTTTTGGGAGCACATTTGGTGCCAAGTCCCCACTCAGTGGAGGGGTGGCAGATCAGGAGCTCCATGGTGGACTGAGAGTTGATGGTCTTCAGCTTCTTCTGAAATGGAAAAGACTTTACCCCTTCTGTTTCCTCCACTGTGTTTGTTATTGATAATATTAATAAGTGTAGAGTTTGTATGTTCTCTCCATATTTTTTGTTTCCCATCTCTCCAAAATGTGCAGGTTAAGCTAACTGGCAAATCTAAACTGGATGGTCTCTGTTGAAGAAAGTGGTTGGAGCAAAAAACCTGTATCCACTGTGTCCATTCAGAAATTGGGTTTGAGACCCCAGCACTGAGGGTCAAAAGCTCAACATTCAAAATCTATGGCTGGCCCATCCTTTGTGAGGTGTGGGTGAGTGTGAGTGGTCCCTGAGATGGACTGTCCAGAGATGTTTTCCACCTTTATCCCAGTGCTGCCATGCTAGGCTCTGGTCTGATATCTTCATGGCCCGGAACTGGACTTTAGGAGGTTTTAAAATTCTGTCTTCTATTCCCTGAGGTTATTACTCAGCTGTCAGAGTCCATGTTGGTTGTCTTTGTGGTTAACTGTTCTCTCCTTACATTTTGTTGTTTTACAGAAGGAATTTCATTCACAGAGTCAGGGTGATTAAGATGGCTACATGAGATCTTGGGGCAGCTTGTAAGAGTCAATGGTTTGTCACAATTGTAACTTTTCAGATTAATGCCAGGCCCTCTTTTAACATTCCGTTTGCATGCAGCCTTACTACACAGCCATCCTCTTAACTCACCCTTAGAAATGTCCTATGACGTAGCTCATCTCGGGAGCGGTGAGCTAAGCCATAGAGGGGTCACCCATTTCTCCCAGGACACGCTCACTTCTATTCACAGGCTCACTCTCAGTGTTGTACAGTGGCCAGTGAGCCAGCCATCGATGTGCTTGGCATGTGTGGTGCACCGGGAGAAGGTAGGTTTGTGAAGTCAATATTGTCACATAAACAGGGTCAAATAAAATTCTTATTTCCATGTGCTGATCACTATTCTCCAGTTCCATGATTGGCAAATTATGATTACTAATGATGTTTATGGCTTTAAGATGGGATGTCCGGCTATCAACAGGTCAATAACCTTGTGCAAGGAGGCCGAGAGGATTCAGAGAAAACTATCAAGGCCATGAGGAGAACATTCCAACTGCACACCGACAGTAGCTGGGCTTGAGATCTGGATGCAGATGCGGGGAGCAGACGCCTTGCTATGCTAACCACTGTGCCACCATGCTTTCCCACAATAATGTTCCAGCACTCTTGCTCTATTTGTTTACAAGCTAGTTGTTAACTATAAAAGAATGCTGTAAACTTGCCCAAAGCATACCAGTTTCCTGTCATTTGCATTTTTAAAAACAGCAGCCAGCACCTTAACGCTTGTGTTGTAGTGGTGGGAGGAGACAGCGCTGAGTGGGCAGGGGGAGGTGCTGAATGTTTCTCTTGGATTTTAATGCAGAGGGCTGAGTGCGAATTATACAGTTTATTTACACTATGGATCCTAAGCCACATCTGAGCAGCATGCTATTGAGATTATTCACGATTCACAGATCCATTATTGTAAGTACTTCACTCTCAATTAACTTCTTTTATTGAACCCCAGAGTGCAGTAACTGAGGAGCGAGAAGCCTTGCTCTGTGTACAGCAGTGGTGTCCAATGTGCATGTTCATACACATCTTCAGGTGCTCGGCTGTTCTTTATCCACTGGGTGCCAGAGGCAAAATTCATTTAAAGAGAGTGTGGCTTCAAGAGCTAATGACAACTGCAAAAATTGGTTAAGGTGGTGGACTTTGTCAGGGGAAAAAATATCTGTTGCTCTGGACAATGAGCTTTTCAAGCTGAAGGTATAAAAATATAATGGGTTCCTGAAAAATAACATTCTGGTTTTCAGCTACTTATACTTGTCTTCACTAAGATGAAAAAATAATTATAGTGATTACTTTTAATAATGCGAAAGGATGAGCCTCTGGGCATTTTAGAAAGTCAAAGCTGATTTACTTCAGATATGGGCGTCCTGGTAGGATCTGCTTGTGGAGGTTAAACTGCCCTCACAAGGCGACTAGTCAAACGGAGCGGGCCGCATGTCAGTACAATGTGCTTTTCTTGCCTTAATTTTAATCAAAGCATTTTATGAGTGAGGAGGAGTCTTCACCTCTCTTGTTTTCTTATTAGTTCAAAATGAAGTGTAAAGGATGCAAAGCTAACCTGCTGATCTTCTCCCATTTAGACCAGCATGCTCCTTTATACCAACGGCAATCTGTCTGCACGACGCCTCACTGTGACTGCTGCTGTGGCAGAACTTTTCTTTCTTTTTTTTTGTCATTTTGGTCTGTGTTCAGAATTGTGTGTCTGTGTGTATATATATCTATATCTATATATCTCTGAACCCAGCCACAATTATTATATATATAAATAAATAAATTATTGTGGCTGGGTTCAGGAAGAACAGCTCCACAAACTAGAAAAATTTAGATCGCCAACACAGACATCCCATTTATTGTCCAAGGATATAAAATATTATGTGAGGAATCAAAATGTGATTCCATCAAAGTAATTGGGCTAGTTAGCCAAGATTCTGGTCACAGCGACAATGGAGATTCATCCAGCGGGTCGTTTGAGCCAGAAATGACACCGCCTACTGGGAGATTGAACTGGAAGGGGCACTGTCCATTGCCTTCACTTGGCGGTTTCTTAACACAGTGCTAGTGACAGCGTCCTCACTCATCCCAGCAGGTTATTACATATCTCGACAGAGCCTGTGAGAAGCTACCACAATAACATTTAAACTAGGGGGCTCTGCCCCCTGCTCACTTCGCTCTCCAACCCCACAATCCCCCAAACCCGGGCTGCACTACGCACCAGCCACTTTGTGTCTCTGCCGCTCGCATATGTGGATTTCACTTTCACCAAACAACAAATTTTCTAATTCTTTTGGATTGGGAAGAAACACTACTTTTCCCTGATGGCAACACAAATTAGACAATCTACAAGTCTCTGACTTAAAATTTAAATCCAAACAATATCTACATACTTCTGTCATATCACCTCTGTCCATATATTCGATCTCGTCTCACAGGACTTGAAAGTATCTCTCTGAAAAAGTCATGTCAGGTCCCAGGATTTTTTTATTATAATAAAATACTGTATATTAAAATGCTATATATAATATAATATAAAACTGCTCAAAAACATTAAAGGAACACTTTGAAAATCAGATCTGAAGGGGGGAAAAAAATCCTGCTTGATATCTCTACTGATATGGACTGATATGGTAATTGTTAGCAATGAAAGGATGCCACATCGTTTGATGGAAATGAAAGCGTAGACTTAGCATTAACACTGGCAGGGATTTTCCTTGGAAATCTTTCCCCTGTTTAGAAGGATCTATAATACATTTACTTTCCACTTTTTTTAGAACTATTCTTGTGAGAAATATGCATGGAATAAAACAAAATGTGTTTTTGTTATTATTATTTTTATTATTATTATATGGCCATTGCTGTTTATCTATTTATATCCCAGATGTCATTTTAATAATAATCCTCTTTTTGGGTCCTGTAGTATGCACTCTTAAAAATAAAGGTGCCAGAATAGTTCTTTAGGACGATGCCATGGAGAAACCATTTTTGTTTCTCAAAAGACGCAGCCACATGAAGGTTCCAGAAAGAGCCTTTCATTTATTAGATCTCCAACAGGCACCATACAGTAAATGATTATGACTAGATGGTAACAGATTTGTGAAATATCAATGGGTTGTGATTTTAAAAGGACCCTCTCAGCTTACAGTAACACAGGCTAAGTCCAAGTTTCTTAATCTGTTAGTTCCCTGCTATTTAGCCTTAAAGATTTCAGTTTTTATTTCTACGTATTTTTTTCTACGTTATTGTTCAAAGCACAAAGAACCAGCATCCTAAGCAAAGTCCCAGTCACAGCATGAAATGGTGCTTTGTCAAGCAATGGCACAATAAAGAACCACACAACCCAGTGAAGAACCATAAAATGCCATTAAAGGACCAGTGTTTTGAAGAGTGTGGTACCAACTTTCTTATTTGGGTCCTCTTACTAAAAAGTTTAGGAACTCCTGTGTTAAAGCAACGACGGCAGCATCTGACCTTCCTCATACGGTTTGAAACAGCATGACCAATACTCCCTCTCTCGAGAAACAAAGAGCCAAGAAAATAAAAAATTAGTCTTGTAAAAAAGAAATTGAGAAAGAAAAAGCTGTCTAATGTGATTGCAAAATTAATTTTCCTAAACAATTAGCATTTAGGAGATCAGTTAACAAGTTTTGATTGTGATATTTATGTTATCAGTTGTGAACATTAATATGGGAATACAATCAGCAAGGATTTTCTATTTTATTTGTGAGCTATTACTGTAACATTTTTATAAATTGTAAATCATACCATGTGAAATATAGGAAATAATTAATTGACCTGATATAACAATTCAATGTATGGTTTCTGTCATTAATACTACTGTGAACATTAATGAAAATGGCATATAAAAAAATAAAGTGCCCACATCTCCTGAGCTGCCCATCTCAATAAAAAATCTTTGCAGCAGTAGGTTTAAGTGACTTCACATTATGTCCATTCAGTAGTCCATAACCTACAAATATTTACCCAGTATTTTAATTTTAAGTGGCCTATCCATGTTTCTGGAAAAATGTACTTGAAGTGCCATCCTGTTATACAAAAATGTAATATTTGATATGGAAAAACTTATTTCAAACAATTTTTATATTCAATTACTAGGGGGCTTTGCTCCCCTGCTCGCTTCGCTCGCCAACCCCTGGGCAGGCGCTACACGCTAGCCACTTTGCAGTTCAGCCGCTCGCGTATGGGGATGCGGATGTGCAATTTAAACAGATTGGTATTTTCATGGGAATTGTTACATATGCATAATATAACTAACTATTTTGCATTACAGAGAGTAATTAACCATATTAAAAAATAGTAAAACGTAATAATTTGAAAGTAAATTATGTTTCATGTTGCATTAGAGTTATTTGTTGCATAATACGATTTTGTTCTGTTTGGCTTTGAAATTAACATGCAAATACTTTTTAAACTTACACTTTTACTGTAAAACTTCAGTAAAAACAATTTGTTTAATAAAATTTTCATCAATATCGCATTGAATTTTGCTTCTGTGTTTGGAGTTTCATCGTGACAAACCAACATATAATTACCCGTGATTAAATTTCGTTTCTTTCTCTCTATTACATAAAAATATTTTTGGCTCAGAGATTTGTTAATTGTCTTTGCAAAAGCTATTCTAACGGGAAACTGTTAACATTTTAATACGAATGGCATATCAATATCTCCTTTGTTGTCTAATGTTATCCCCTGAAGATGTACTACATTACCTTTTTTGGATACATCCTTCTTTCTACAGTAGGAAGACCGGACGGTGTTAATGGTTGTAGATATTCTTCGTGATATTGTAAGTTGATGTTTTCATCTTCCGCACCATCACCACCAACTGTTTCTGCATAGTCGATTGATATGCATTTAACCAATTTGCCGTGTAACAATTGACATTTTTGGCGTTAATTCGTTTGACTTCATTGTTTCTTGGTGCTAGGATTGCCCGTGTACTCATTTCTTCTGTTGGTAACCCTTCATGGTGAAATTCTTCAATAAGATTTGGACGTAATGCATCTTCTTTAATTGGGAACTTAAAGTGAGGAAAACATTAAAATTTATAAGAGCTGAGAGAGCAGGAGCTGTGTCTGTCAAAAGCCTCCACACCAATGAGAGGTGAGAGGACCGTGTGTGTGGTTGAATATGGTTGAGAGGAGGGCGGGACTTGAAAAAATCTCTTGAAAAAGGTCTTGTCTCATCCCAGGATTTTTTTATATAATAGAGAGAAATATACATTTTATTAAACATAAAATACAGTACATCTATATTTTATTAAATACTAGCAAAATACCCGCGCTTTGCAGCGGAGAAGTAGTGTGTTAAAGAGGTTATGTAAACATATATATATATACATATACATATACACATATATATACATATCTACATATAGCAAAATACACGCGCTTCGCAGCGGAGAAGTAGTGTGTTAAAGAGGTTATGTAACCATATATATACATAAACATATATACATATATATACATATCTACATATACACATATCTACATATACATATATATATACATATACACATCCACATATACATATATATATACATATACAAATTTACATATCTACATATATATATATATATATATAGATATAAATATAGACATACATATATACATACATACATTCACATATATATATATATATATATATATATATATATATATATATATATATATATATATATACAGTGGTGTGAAAAACTATTTGCCCCCTTCCTGATTTCTTATTCTTTTGCATGTTTGTCACACAAAATGTTTCTGATCATCAAACACATTTAACCATTAGTCAAATATAACACAAGTAAACACAAAATGCAGTTTTTAAATGATGGTTTTTATTATTTAGGGAGAAAAAAAATCCAAACCTACATGGCCCTGTGTGAAAAAGTAATTGCCCCCTTGTTAAAAAATAACCTAACTGTGGTGTATCACACCTGAGTTCAATTTCCGTAGCCACCCCCAGGCCTGATTACTGCCACACCTGTTTCAATCAAGAAATCACTTAAATAGGAGCTGCCTGACACAGAGAAGTAGACCAAAAGCACCTCAAAAGCTAGACATCATGCCAAGATCCAAAGAAATTCAGGAACAAATGAGAACAGAAGTAATTGAGATCTATCAGTCTGGTAAAGGTTATAAAGCCATTTCTAAAGCTTTGGGACTCCAGCGAACCACAGTGAGAGCCATTATCCACAAATGGCAAAAACATGGAACAGTGGTGAACCTTCCCAGGAGTGGCCGGCCGACCAAAATTACCCCAAGAGCGCAGAGACGACTCATCCGAGAGGTCACAAAAGACCCCAGGACAACGTCTAAAGAACTGCAGGCCTCACTTGCCTCAATTAAGGTCAGTGTTCACGACTCCACCATAAGAAAGAGACTGGGCAAAAACGGCCTGCATGGCAGATGTCCAAGACGCAAACCACTGTTAAGCAAAAAGAACATTAGGGCTCGTCTCAATTTTGCTAAGAAACATCTCAATTATTGCCAAGACTTTTGGGAAAATACCTTGTGGACTGATGAGTCAAAAGTTGAACTTTTTGGAAGGCAAATGTCCCGTTACATCTGGTGTAAAAGGAACACAGCATTTCAGAAAAAGAACATCATACCAACAGTAAAATATGGTGGTGGTAGTGTGATGGTCTGGGGTTGTTTTGCTGCTTCAGGACCTGGAAGGCTTGCTGTGATAGATGGAACCATGAATTCTACTGTCTACCAAAAAATCCTGAAGGAGAATGTCCGGCCATCTGTTCGTCAACTCAAGCTGAAGCGATCTTGGGTGCTGCAACAGGACAATGACCCAAAACACACCAGCAAATCCACCTCTGAATGGCTGAAGAAAAACAAAATGAAGACTTTGGAGTGGCCTAGTCAAAGTCCTGACCTGAATCCAATTGAGATGCTATGGCATGACCTTAAAAAGGCGGTTCATGCTAGAAAACCCTCAAATAAAGCTGAATTACAACAATTTTGCAAAGATGAGTGGGCCAAAATTCCTCCAGAGCGCTGTAAAAGACTCATTGCAAGTTATCGCAAACGCTTGATTGCAGTTATTGCTGCTAAGGGTGGCCCAACCAGTTATTAGGTTCAGGGGGCAATTACTTTTTCACACAGGGCCATGTAGGTTTGGATTTTTTTTTCTCCCTAAATAATAAAAACCACCATTTACAAACTGCATTTTGTGTTTACTTGTGTTATATTTGACTAATGGTTAAATGTGTTTGATGATCAGAAACATTTTGTGTGACAAACATGCAAAAGAATAAGAAATCAGGAAGGGGGCAAATAGTTTTTCACACCATTGTATATATATATATACTGTATATATATACACTGTATATATACATATCTACCTATTGGCTCCTGTATTTAGGATATAGCGGGTTGGATAATGGATGGATGGACATCTGTATGCATAGCCGTATTTGCCCGTTTTTGTTTTGTTTCTTTCTTCAGTAATATTTCAGTAAACCCGGAGCTTGTCAGTTCAAATCCTGGTACTGACACCACTGTGTGACATTGAGGAAGTCACTTCACCTGCCTGTGCTGCAAAAAACAAAAGTAATGTAAGAAATTGTACCTCAGATGTTGCAAGCTGCTGGAATAAAGGCATAAGTAAAATAGATAAATTAATAGCTCCTATGTGTATAATACATATTTATTTTCAGTTAAGTCATCTGCAGCAAACTTTTATAAATGAGGGTTTCTGATTTTTAGATAGTGCAAACTGTTTCTTCTTCATTGACATTTTCTCTTGGAGAGGTTTTTTCATTTTATTGAAAATTAAAGCAGCAGCTGCCAAAATATGTAGCTTTCTTATTAATTTTTCAACATTGTGTAAAATAAATTTATAAAGTAACATAAAAGGTTTAAATACTGGTTATCCTTTTACACTAAAATATTACTAAAGAGAAACAAAAAAAGTAAAATGGATATGTTCTTTTTCTTTAAGGAGATTAAATATTACTGAAGAAAGAAAAAAAAAATAAAACAGCCAAATGGGGCTATGCATACGAACTTAAAAGGTTTAAAACAGAAATATATATTTTATTTTTACTTGCTTAACTTGTGGAGGGTGTATCCTGTAGCAAAGCCCTAACTTTTTTTGTGAAAGCCCGTTTCAGTCAATAAGTGTTAAAAAAACGTGTAAAGATATTGACAATAAGCTACGCAAACCCAGGAAGACATGGAATCGTTTAAATCAAGTATCATTACATCTTCCTTTCTTAAAGAGAAGTAAGGCAGTACTTATAAGCTTACATATTTATATATAGACATACATACATATATATATATATCTATATCCGAAGCCGTGCAAGCACACTCTTGAGAATGCAACGTATAGTTGTACAGAAGAAAAGCAATCTTGCCTCAAATGAATGGCAACCTTTTGTAGGTCTATGAACTTAATTTAAACTTTAGGTTTACACGGTGCTTTCTTTCCGAAGTACCTGCACTCATGAATATGTCTGTATGTGTCAGTCGGTCAAATCCACGCGCCTCGCACCGGCGAAGTACCGCTTTTAAATTTTTATTAAGAAGAAAAGAAAACCTTTTTAAATTGAGGGAAAATATACTAACAACAGTTTGTTAAGGATCTGTTTTTTTGTGAAGCTGCCTTCACTCGAGTGATCACTTCGAGCTGACTTGTTGGCCAACTATAAGCGTTACCTGGTAGATAACCACCCATACAATCAGATTGTGAATCAGACTACGAATGCCGTGATTGTAATTACCCCGATCTACATGTTGTCAAATAAACGAACCACACGCCGTGGCGCAATTTTAGGGGCTTCGCCAGTAGCGCTGACGTCCGAGGTTGGATTCCTGTAAGGGAGTGAAGTGAGTGGCTGGTTACCTACCAGGTAACGCTTATGGTTGGCCAGCAAGTGAGGTAACATCAGCCACGGTGCCTTCAGTTGTGAGAAGCAGATCATAGAATGGTTGAAAATAGTTTACTGTCAAATAATGCAGAGTACGCGACACGTCTTTCCCCCTTATTCTTGGCTCATCAGGCGTACACACTCACTGCACTCGCTTACGGTAATCGAACCTCGGACGTCAGCGCTAGAGGGGCTTCGCAGCAGTGAAGTATTGCTTTTAAATTTTAATTAAGAAGAAAAGAAAACCTCCGAGGTTCGATTCCCGTAAGGGAGTGAAGTGAGTGGCTGGTTACCTACCAGGTAACGCTTATGGTTGGCCAGCAAGTGAGGTAACATCAGCCACGGTGCCTTCAGTTGTGAGAAGCAGATCATAGAATGGTTGAAAATAGTTTACTGTCAAATAATGCAAAGAGTACGCGACACGTCTTTCCCCCTTATTCTTGGCTCATCAGGCGTACACACTCACTGCACTCGCTTACGGTAATCGAACCTCGGACGTCAGCACTAGAGGGGCTTCGCAGCGGTGAAGTATTGCTTTTAAATTTTAATTAAGAAGAAAAGAAAACCTTTTTAAATTAAGTCTTAAAAAGAGGTGTAAAGATATTGACAATAAGCTACGCAAACCCACCAAGAAATGCAATCGTTTAAATCAAGGCGCGAGTCAAAAAACACCATCCCATAATATTAGTTAATGATTAACACATTTCTATATGTATTGTAAGCATACAATACAACTGATAATATGTTGCGCTTATTTATCTGGTGTACCAACATTTTTGCGCGTTTAACGGCTGAAATCTAACGTGGTTTGTGCCCTTCAGAATGAAAACAGTTTGCATTTACCTTTTTAATAAAAGGCGAGCTTTTAAGCCTGAGAAATCACCCCGTAAATGCACACGTTTAATTGCACATGTTTTAATATGTATGCTTACACAGTATTAAAAGACACTCAAAAATTAACGTCATTTACCTTCGTTCCCGTGTTTGACTCGTGCTGTAAATGTCTTCCTTGTTTTCAGTTCACGTGATTACGTAGGAGGCGTGATGACACGATACGTGACTCCGCTTCCTCCATTAGAGTATATGGACAAAAAACAGGTTCCAGTTATGACCATTACGCGTAGAATTTCGAAATGAAACCTGTCTAACTTTTATAAGTAAGCTGTAAGGAATGAGCCTGCCAAATTTCAGCCTTCCACCTACACGGGAAGTTCGAGAATTAGTGATGAGTCAGTCAATCAGTCAATCAGTCAGTCAGTCAGTCAGTCAGTGAGTCAGTGAGGGCTTTGCCTTTTATTAATATGTATAGATCTACATTTTATTTAAACATTTTATTATTTCCTTATATTTTGTTTCTTTAACATCGTATAGGGGCCCCGATGTACTAGCTATGCCACAGCTCAGAGGGTCTTAAACAGACCATTTGTTTCTTCCTGATTGTACAACTGAAATGTTGGGCCACCACACTTCTTTGCAGTGTTTCCAAGTTGACCCAGAATTCCTCAGTTCAGGCTACATGTCAGCCTTGTTCTACTTCAGCCTCTTGTTCAGCTTCTTGTCTTTGTTGGCAGTGGTAAAACTCAATAGGTCACTTGCTGCCACAGTTTACTTGAGGATGTGCATTCTGTTTGTGTCCCATATCAGACCATTTTCTTTGTACTTGTAGGATCAGGTATGTGTCCTGTTGACCTCTGTATTTTTGATCATTATAGTCGCCATATCTCATCTGGATTTGCCATGTCAGGTAGAGGGCCCTATGTTCCCAGTGCTGGTATGGACATGAAGTTTACGGAGTAGCTCTTTTGTTTTTGATGGACAAATCTTCATTTGAAAAATGACCAAAAAGTGCTGCTTATCTGGCCATAGGTGCCTTTTGTTGGCTGAAGGCAGGTGCTGCCTGGACTCTTCATTTCCTTGAATGACCCGCAGCTTAATTTGCTCATCCTGTCAGTACTTTGCTCCCAATATACGCCACTTTATAGCTCAAGAATGAACTGGTTACTTTCTTCAGAAGCTTATCTAAAGTAATTCAGTCCTGCCACTGATACAGACCATCAGATTGGACGCGTGTAAAATTTGTACACTCATCAGGGGACCTCCCCAGACCTGAATGCCCACACATTTACACGGACCGTTACTTCCTTTCTGCTCAGTCACATGCCACCCAGTATTTCAATCGAATTTGAACCTGCAGTTCCTTTAACCTTTTAAACTCAGCCTCATTTTTTTCCATTTTCTGCTTCTTTGATTTAAGTGGCTATAACTTCATTATCCTTCACTCAATATTCATGTTTTACCCTTCAAACTAAGGGTCAAAAATTTCTCTTACAGAATTTTTACACCTTAAAAATACAGTTATGTTGTAAACATATATGTTGCAGCAGAATATGTTGCACAGTTCAGTAAGATATTTACCAAAAAATGCACTTTGAATGTTAGTCTTATTTCCATATGAATATGTCAGTAAATGTGTGTAGAATACCAAAAAAAAATCATTATAAAATATCTACAAGTAATATGTCTAGTTTTACTATTTTGAAGCAGTACAACAAACAACATTTTTTTTTGGCTTTTAATGTTTTCAAATAATTGTCCATAGCATATATAAGGCCAATGGCGTTGTATCTTTTTTGCAGGGCTGATCTTCAGAGTATATATAGTTGATATATATAGTTGATAAAGTAATTATACCGTGTATCCAAATGACCACACTAATAGTTGCAAGATTCAAAAACATCTCTCTATTATAAAAGAAAATCTTGAGGCGAGATGAGACTATTGTCAAAAGATTTTTTCAAGTCCCACCCTCCTCTCAACCATTTCCGGTTAATGGCCCACGCCAACAGTCCTCTCACCTCTCATTGGTGTGAATGCTTTTGACAGACACAGTTCCTGCTCTCTTAGCTCTTATAAATTTTTACGTTTTCCTCACTTTAAGTTCCCAATAAAAGAAGACTTATTATGTCCAAATCTTATTGAAGAATTTCATCCCGAAGGGTTATCAACAGAAGAAATGAGTACATAGGCAATCCTAACGATGAAGTCAAATGAATTAACGCGAAAATTGTCAATCAGTTACAAGGCAATTTGGTTAAATGCGTATCAATAGACTATGCTGGAAGAGTTGGTGGTGATGGTGCGCAAGATGAAAACATCAACTTACAATATCCTGTAGAATATCTACAACTGTTAACATCGTTCGGTCTTCCGCTGACCAAATTACTGTAGAAAGAAGGATGTATCGTAATGTTATTGTGCAATTTATGTATGAGTGATGGGCTATGCAATGGAACAAGATTAGCTGTATTCAAAATTGGTCAAAAAATTCTGACATGTGTGAAAAGGCGCTATATGGGCACCAACCCAACACAGACTGACACAGTGAGGCACATGTAAAATAAATAAACTTTTCATTTTCTTCACCTGTGGGGCACATCTTCCACATGTCCCACAGCCACAACACAGTCCCAAAAGACACACCAAACAAAACACCACCACAAAAACACTCTTCCTTTCCTCCACTCCTCTTGGCAGCTTCATCTCCCTCCTCCCGACTCTGGCTCCTTGAGTGGTGGCTGCAGGCTCCTCTTATAGCTCACCGGAAGTGCTCCAGGTGGTAATTATCCTAATTAGGCTGCACTTCCGGGTGTGGCTGCATCACAACCCAGATGGGCTCATTAAGTCATTCAGCTGCCTCTGGCGGTGGCCACAGAGCCCAAAAGGCGTGAGTTCTGGTGTTCCAGGATTGTGGCCCTGATACCATCCAGGGGGGCTGCCACCAAGTGTTCCGGGGAATGTAATGAGCCTCCCATGGCAGCTTCCCCAGATTCAGTGCCAAAGGGGCATCCCAGCCAGGCATGGGCCCCGGCCATCTGTCACACATGTAAAATTTTAACATGCGACAAGAAAGGTAAAGCAGTACATCGTCCGCTGATAACATTAGACACCAAAGGAGATCTTGCTATGCCAGTCGTATTAAAACGTTTATAATTTTCTGTTAAAACAGCTTTTGCAAAGACAATGAACAAATCACAGGGACAAACATGCAAAAAAGTCATTTTATTTATTAGAGAAAAAGAAATAAAATTCACTCACAGGCAGTTATATGTGACGTTGTCATGATGTAACTCCAAACACGGAATCAAAATTCGATCCTATATTGACGAAAAGTTAATTCCAAATACTGTACTGTATTAGAAATTCTACAGCCAATAATGGATACAAATCCATACATCCAAAAGTATCGCACTTTACATGAAATTTATCTGAAAAACACGGATAAAGAAGTTTTCTTTGATTTCTATATGAATCCAAAAGAATCCCATAGCCTGTTTCCATAACTTTTAGACCTTCTGCTGCTCTAATGACAACCTAAAATGAAATATTCAGGTTCAGCTGCTTTGCAGACAATGTCAAGAGCCTACCACTAAGGTGGTCTGATCCAGGACATTTATTTTATTTTATTTTTAATAAAATTAAATAATAATTGGAGGCATCTGGGGGCAGATGAAGAATAGAAAACAAATCAGTGATGAGAAGATGTCTTTAGGCTTTAAAGCTGCCCTTTAATAGGAGGAAAACAAATTCTAATGCAAAAGACATGAATAACAGAACTCTGGGATGGAGAAGGAAGCACAGCACTTTAAAAAATGAGAAAAAGAAAGAAGGTTGAAGGCCACCGGCCTGATAGTTGGTTATTAGTTGGTGTGCTTCTCCCCAGTGCCCTTCATGCATATGCCTGAGCTTTTCACATAATAAACTGAAGGTGGACTTTTACCTGTTGGCCAGCCTCTTCTCAGATGGTGTGCCAAACATGGGAGTGTTTCAGAAGCACCTGAAAAAGTGCAAAGGCATCCACAATTGCACATGGAGGAAAGTAAACAAACATGCAGTATAATACGTTCAAAAAGCCAGGTAACATTTTAAATGCATTGCTTATTGATTTTAAAGTGCCTTATATTGTGTCGTGTAGGGGGTAGGTGATTGGAAATAAAAGATGACAATGAGAGAAGTGTGTAATGTGAGCCAAGCAACAGAACATATCACAAGTCTGCCTGTCAAAATGTAGAAATCATAGTAATGGTGTTCACCGGCAACTGGGCCTATGAACTGTCCACCTAGTCGGTGTGGTGGTCAATTCACTAAGATGCTTGTCAACCACTTGTGCAGTCCATGTAACAAGGAGTGGAATGAAGCACATGATCAGGAAGGAGAAATGTTAGCGTCACCAGTAAATCTCATGTGAATGGCTGTCTGATGATTACCTGCACCCATGAGTGAACCCTGGGAGATATTGAGGTGATGAAGGCTAAGAGCTAAGAGATGCTGCCAGAGGCAGTGGAAAATGGCAATTATTTATTAATGGGAAAAGAGTGATATTAGAAGTATTGGATTAAATTACTTTGTGTTACAGATGTCAAAGGATGCACTTTAGACGGAGCTCTCATTTGCAATTTTGGCTTATTGCAATTGAGTAGCAGAACAGTCTGCACTGGAAATCCTGGCCATTAATATTCAACAGTTCAGCAGTCACCTATCTGTTCTAAAGGTGTAGTTTGTAAACGGATGGAGAGATGACAAGAGATCAAGACACAACACAGCTACGGTATGTCAGGTCAGGACAGAAAAAGGGAATCCTGCAGGCCCAAGGCTGCACGTGGAAAGTTTATGGCAACTGCAACTGTGGTTACCAACTTCAGGCTTCCTGGTGCTGAGCAGATGAGGCTTGTTGGAGCAGAAGGGCTCTTGTGTAGGTAAGAATTACATGAAGTGGATGAGCATAAGCAGCAGTTAGCACAGAGGTGTCAACCTGCAGTTGGGACCACTGAAAAATTACTGGGTGGGTCTTGTCATGTGGAACTATGATGGACACCTGGAAAGCAGCAGAGAAGACATGTTGAGGGATCGTGAGATTGTTTGTGAGGAAAAGAAGGGAGAAAGAGAGAGACAAAGGAGTCAACAAAGGCAAGTCCACCTGACAGGAGTCAGTAGCTGATGAGGGTGAGTCAGATGACATTAGTGAGGTGCTGATGAGGACCCTGCAGGTGACACACGTGACAAGCTAATTAGGGAAATTGCTAGTACCATATTCTTATACAGACCAACACTGAATCAGTCAAGCAAAAGACTGCAAATCAAACTGAGGACGTCACAGTGTAGGAGTCGAACTTTCACAGTTTTATTAATTCGAGGCTTATTGAAATGTGAGGGTTACTGACAGCATTAAAGAGTAAATGACAGGAACAGATTAGGGACAGTAGGGTGAAACACTGCCAAAGTGGGCAACGCTATGTGGTGTTAAGATTTAATGTTGGATATGTCCAGACTTAAAACATAAAGCATTTTAAAGAAAATGCAAAAAATTCTCTCTGCCATTCACCTAACAGTATATGAAGTAGCCTCTCCATTCTTCAACACTTCTGCTAAATCCTGTTCAGGGACATGCTGGTGGGATGTCCTCCCTCTGCAGGGCCCACTCATTCACATACGTCACACCAGCCAGTTCCTTAGGTATCACTTTCTTTCCCCAAAAGCCCGGGGGCTGTCGCTTGCTGGTGTTTCATGTATTTTTTTCCTCTGTGTTTCCTGCACTAATGTTGTCAATAGGTGCACGCAGTGTGTGAACAAATTTGCTCATACTGATAAGAAAAATGGAGTTGTTGTAACTTCATTGAAATTAATCGTTTTGTATCTGTATATCCTGGAGGAATGTAAACACAGAATTTCTTGGCACTGAGACATTCTTTTACTCTAGAAAATTCCAGTGGAATTCACTAGACTTTAATTATCTTCCATTCCCTTTTGAAGGCTCTTAGGAGAATCTTATATCTTAATAAATCAACAAACACAATCGAACAAGTAAGAATTCTGAGAAAGAGTCTTGGTGTACCTGCCCTTGTATAATTACTAAATAAGAGCAATTAAGTCTATGAACATCCTGTTCAGAACCACGAGGAGCTGCAGCCTAGCCAGACAACAACAGCTGCAAGACAGGAGTCAGTCATGAATGGGACATCAGTCTGTCTACGAGCACATTGAAATGGCAGGCAGCTACAGACCTGACAAGAAGTCAATAACCTGCAACAAATGAGGTAGAACACATGAAAAAGTAGACTTTTAAGTGCATTTATTTTACATTCTTAGTATAATACATCTAAAAATACAATAATATGAAAGACAATATTTGACAAGTTTCCTCTCTAACATATAGTAGACTGCGGTGGGTTGGCACCCTGCCCAGGATTGTTTCCTGCCTTGTGCCCTGTGTTGGCTGGGATTGGCTCCAGCAGACCCCCGTGACCCTGTGTTCGGATTCAGCGGGTTGGAAAATGGATGGATGGACATATAGTAGACCATTTTGTTGTTTTTACCGCCCTCTGGTGGATTGGAATAATCCCCTTTCCACTTTGGCCAACTGAGCAAACCAGTGATGAGTTACTACATACTGTACATTACAGTTCTCACATCAGTTTTTGTGGTACATTTTTTTAAATAATGTATTTTTTTAAAACTGTTTCAAGATTTTTCCATGGCTTGTTATTTTTTCTTACCCATAATACCCAATAATTAGAAACTAATTAAGTGAGTTTATATAAATAGACGGATGTACACTCATAAAGATGAAGGTGCCAAAATGGTTTTTCAGAGCGGTGCCATACGGTGACCATTTTTGGTTGCCAAAAGACCCATTCAAATCAAGGCTCCGGAAAGAACGTTCATGTAGTTAGATCCATAACAAGCTCCATTAATAGCCATGAATAGTTAGTAAAAGATTTGTGAAATACCAATGGGTCCTGATTTGAAAAGGACTCTCGCTGCATACAACAACACGGGCTAAATTCAAGTTTTCTTAATCTGTTAGTGTCCTGCTAGGTAGCCTACCATACATAAGAATTTGTTGTGTGAACAATGAACCAGAATGAAATGGAGAGACACACAGCCCAGTAAAGAATTATAAAGTGCAATTAAAGAACCATTAGTTTTAAGAGTGTATGCAACATAAAGGCAAATCTTTATATAACTAGGGGGCTTTGCCCCCTGCTCGCTTCGCTTGCCAACCCCCCGGCCTGCGCTAGGCGCCAGCCAGTTTGCGTATGTGAATTTCACTTTCACCAAACAACAAATCTTTTAATTCTTGCGGATAGGCCTCTTCATTGGGAAGAAACACTGCTTTTCCCTGATGGCAACACGAATTAGACGATCTACAAGTATCCGACTTAAAGTTTAAAGCCAAACAATATCACATACTTCTGTCATATCACCAATGTCCATATATTCATTCTCTTTTTGCTGTTCCGTTATTTCACCAAGTAATAATTTCCATTTGTAAGCGCTAATGCAATCTTTACTATCAGCTTTTGAGATTTTCGAGTTTTCGTACTTTCATAATCTCTAACCTGCTCTGCATGTGTATCACGCCAACGTTTTTGAACCTTTTTACGACGTTCTACTTTGTCTTCTACTCTTTGTCTTTTATTTTGGACCCCGCTTGGAGCTGAGAGTGCAGGAACTGTGTCTGACAATAGCATTCAATCGGATGAGAAGTGATTGGACCGTGGGCGGGGTTATAATGTTTTAGAGGAGGGCGGGACTTGGCAAAATCAAGGCTTGGCAAAAAGTCTCGTCTCGCAGGAGTTGAAATTACCTCCGAGAATGTCTTGTCCCAGGATTTTCTTTTATAATAGAGAGATATTACAGTTGTGAGTCTATCATATTTTCACATAAATGCCGATATTTTTTAGTCTGTTAATAAAAAGGAATTTTCAAATATATGTGTGCCGATTTTAAAATTACTAAATGAGTACAAAACAATACTTGTTGTTCTGATTTTTCATTTTAATCAATTCCTTTACACCAAAATCGGCGGCAGTAGTAAATTAGCATTTAAAATGTATACTATATGTGGACTGGGTGGCACGGTGGCGCAGTGGTAGCGCTGCTACCTCGCAGTAAGGAGACCTGGGTTCGCTTCCCAGGTCCTCCCTGCGTGGAGTTTGCATGTTCTCTCCGTGTCTGCATGGGTTTCCTCCGGGTGCTCCGGTTTTCCTACCACAGTCCAAAGACATGCGGGTTAGGTGCATTGGTGATCCTAAATTGTCCCTAGTGTGTGTGCTTGGTGTATGTGTGTATGTGTGTGTGCCCTGCAGTGGGCTGGCACCCTGCCCAGGACTTGTTTCTGCCTTGCACCCTGTGTTGGCTGGTATTGGCTCCAGCAGACACCCGTGACCCTGTAGTTCAGATGTAGCGGGTTGGAAAATGACTGACTGACTATTTGTGGAAACACTTTTTGTATTTATACACTTGTAGGGGTTAATAATAAATAATAATAATAATAATACATTTTATTTATATAGCGCCTTTTCCATGCTCAAGGCACTCTAAAACCGTAAGAGTTTATTTAACACTCATGATCCTGCTGTGTACCCATCAATCTGCTTAACTGGATGGGGGAGCTGAAGGGAAAAACATCCCCCAAATCACTACATGCCTTGATTATAAACACTTTTACGCAAAAAACTTAAGTAAGCACTGAGTGTATGAAACACAAAGAGAACAAATGGACACTTAACTTACCGCATGTCCATCTTCGGTACCCACTGAGTATCCCAACAGAACTGGGCCCAAGCTAGAAGCCAGCCTTGGATTGAAAGAAATGTAATGATTAACTTCATGAGGTCGAAGTACAAAAAAAAAAGCAATTATAGCTGTATCAGATATTTGAGATATTAAAATGTGTGCTTCAATTTAAATGTTGTGAAATGGTACGGCCCGGACACACACAGGCAGACACGTATTCAGCCATCACCACATATTTATTTACAGTTTCTATTTACAAGTCACTATGTCTTACGTGCACCACCACCAACAAACCCCAACAGTCTCCCAAAGTCCAGGCTTCTCTTAGCCACCTCTCTTTCTCCCGGCTTCTTCCCAAGCCGTCTCTCTCTCTCTCTCAGGCCTCTCCTTGCCGCCTCCTCTCCGACCTCATCCACCTCCTCACCCGACTCCAGCCTTGATTGAAGGGAGGCTGCTCCTTAAATAGGCAGGCGGCTGATGACCACACCCGGCCACCTGCCACAATACTCCCCCACAAGCTGAGACCCCCAGGGGCCAGCGGCCCGTCCCGCAAGGGCAGGTCTTCCTCGGCGGCAAGCCGACGTGTCCCAGCCTAGGGCCTGGTCCTATAAAAAAAGAAAAACCAGGGGTGGAGACGTTGCCCTGACGCGGCCACTCAGCGTACGTCCTCTGTCTATGGGCCAACGCTCTCCGCTCCGACCAGCACCCCGATACTCTTTTACTTGGCCTCATCATCCGAGTCCTCCGTGATCCCCGCCACAGAACCGCCAACGGGAGCACACTCGCTCTTCTCCTCTCAAGCTGCGGGTTTTCCCTCTGCCTCGGCAGAGGGCGGCCTTTCGTGGTAGTGTGCACCCAGCAACACGTCCTCCCATATCGGAGGAGCCAGCTTTCTTTCTCCAACTCCTCCTCTTACTTTGGGACGCCACGGCGGTTCGGGTCTGCCTATAGGAAAGGACAGACCCTGCCCCGCCGGCGTCCATAGCTTTACGGGGGCGGTCCTACTCACCGTCCCCGCTGTGCTCCCCCGGTCAGAAGTTCCAGCGCCACACCATTCCTCTCTCACCAGCGGCGCTTGTGCTGGCGCGCCCACCGTCCCTTCTGATCCTTGCGTCTCCGCCCGGAGGGCACATCGCTCGGGTGGCGGCAATCCGACCAGCAGAAGGCAATTCTCCAGTTGCTGCAGGATCGCTGCCAAGGAAAGAAATTCAGTCGACGGTGTGCTTACCTGTTGATCAGCGCCACTCGCCGACTGCTTCCTATGGGCCCTTTCCTCCGGCCCATTCAGGTTTCTGGCTGGCACGGGATGGACATTCCCTGGTCCCGCCTCCATCCAATCGCTGGCGGGCACACAGGACACATTATCCTACTCTGTGCCTGTCGCAAGGAGGGACTTCTGGTCGGCGGCCATCTCGTCCTCCTTCCACACACGGGGACGAGACTCTGGACAGCTCCGCGGCTGCTGCGGCTGTTGTAAGTGCAGCTTCTCCTTCCCGGCAGCTCTCCTTGCTGCCGCCGCATTCTCGAGCCACCCCTGAAACACAAAGTCCATCGGCGGACCACTAACGGTCCGGGCAATAAACTGTCCCTGCAGGGTTGGGTGCATGCCGCCCCTGCGGTACGTGGGTGAGCTCCCCTGCTGTGCCGGGCCTTCCACAGACATTTTTACCAATACAGATCCCCACCTTGACCCAGGTGGAGCATCCTGCCGACTACGCCACTGTGAAATGGTACGGCCCGGACACACACAGGCAGACACGTATTCAGCCATCACCACACGTTTATTTACAGTTTCTATTTACAAGTCACTAAGTTTTATGTGCACCACCACCATCAAACCCCAACAGTCTCCCATAGTCCAGGCTTCTCTTAGCCACCTCTCTTTCTCCCGGCTTCTTCCCAAGCCGTCTCTCTCTCTCTCTCTCTCTCTCTCTCTCTCTCTCAGGCCTCTCCTTGCCGCCTCCTCTCCGACCTCATCCACCTCCTCACCCGACTCCAGCCTTGATTGAAGGGAGGCGGCTCCTTAAATAGGCAGGCGGCTGATGACCACACCCGGCCACCTGTCACAATGTTTAAAGTCTAAATGTTCTCAGTTATAATAGACATTTTGTCATTTTTCTCCCTCTGACAAGAGGACCCCTCGTAAAGGATAAAAATCAAAAATAACATCATATTTATAATCATTGACCCTGAAACAGCCTGACAAGGTGTCCCACATGCTTATGTTTGACGTTTGTAACCTTCTGGGAGTGACTGTTATGGGGCTAGGACCACCAGTACAAAATCAAACATCAAAAATATTCTGACCAACAACCTTGACGTAGCATAAAATGACACTTATCTTGTCTGTATTATTGTCTCCATTTTTTTAGAGGTTTTGTGAAAACGAGTAACTTTGACCCCTTGTGTCCTATTAGGGGGGTGTACGTCTGTAGTTGGTTGATGTGGTGTGCACAAGGTCAAGTCCTTCTGATCCTTTTTGCTGAAGACCCCTATTGGTTTACTCATCCTTGTAAGAGGCAAATTCCTGCACAACAGATGGTCCAAAAATTGCCTAAACAATTGGGATTTTTGGATCTAGTAGAACAAATAAAGGGGAGAACCCCAAAAAGCTGGATAAAAAGCTTGCATAACTGGACATCAGATGAGTCGAAGGGAATATCTTATGTGGGAGTTTTCTCATACCAGTGAATCAGGAGGCACTGGACAAAAAAAAACCAAAAACTGAAAGTGTGCATAAGTACGCAAAACTATGAGCACAATACTTGTATGTCATTCCAAAATATTTTAGAATAGGTACAGGAATAAAAAATGTGTGAGGAAGATTAATCTTAAATATATTTTAGGGTTCTAATATTATACGTATGAACTGATTATTTGAGTAAAATGTATTTATGATTCTGAAGTGCACTTCTTTAAGTTTGTTTGAGAGAAAAAATGTTCATAGCACAGACGGGGCCATTTTCCAGTTTATGCACCCAGTGGTGGAACTGCACCTCATGGGGCATTAGAGATGGAGTTATCAAATATAAGAAGCGTGTTCCTGATCTTGGACCCATTTTTTCTTAATCTGAGAATATACATAATGCTTTTATAAGTAATAAAAAATGACTTGCATTAAATAACCTTAAAGAACTCTTTACGCTTAGCTACAGTGCGCTGGTCTATTCAGAGACGCCCATGCTCCCCGAACACCGGCCTTTGAGTGACTGACCTCAGTCAACTGCATGGCTTTTTGTGGTCGAATCGCATTTAGAGCGACGTGACACATTTTAACGAAAAAAAAAATCCAGCAGGTCATGTAGGCAGTGTGGCGTTGTCATTACGACTTTGGACGCAAACCTCCCGTTACTGACCCTGTGTGACCATGATGAGCGCGTCACTTCATCTGCCATGTGCTAGAAGCTGAAAAACAAAAGAAATGTAACCGATTGTTTCTCAGCTGTTGTAAGCCATGGCGCCAGATAAGTAAATAATAAATAACAGCGACTGGGTGTTTCCCCCCACCCCCACACCCCCTAGAACTGACTAGAGGCTCACGCGAGAGCAGCACACGCAGCACATCTTTGGGTTTCATTGCGCTTCTTTATTGCAAACAGCTTGTTCTGTGGCAGAGTGTCGGGGAGCCAAGAGCAGCAGCACAGGGGCCAAGGAGCTCACTCGTGTCATACTCTTCTAAAGACCCCTAACCTGCTCTACTTTGGGATGCGAGAAAAAACAGAGAAACACCCTTAGTACGTTCCCAGGCATGGCCCTCAGACAGGGATGATAGTGGAACAAGCGCTGTTAAAATCGGACTGCCGGAAAAAATAACGCCTCTCTGCAGAAAAATGAGGGCAGCCTCAGAGAAAAATGAAGGCGGCTGATGTTCCCAGAGCAGAGCCGAAAAGTCGTTGAGGTCCTTCTCAATTAACTCCAAGGTCATTACCGGAGGCTCCAGAATTATTCAGAATTTTTTTGGTTGGGTAGAAGAACTAAATTGGATGGATTTGCGCACCGAGTGACACTCCAGTGATGTCGCGGTCACTGAATTGGGTTGTGCGTTTGTTTCCATGTAGACAAGACAGCAGTTGTTTTAGATTGCGCCATGCTTTAACTCTTTCTTTTGTTGCTTGAATTATTGTTTACAAAATAGCTTTGAACTATAATGAAAAAAAAAGTTGAATTTCAACGAATTAGGAAGAAAAGTATTTCTTACACAACATTAAAAATTGAGAGGTAGTGCTGCAAGGACAGGAGTCCCCGAAACCCCAAGTAACGGACATATAATATGATAAAACAAAAATACTGTACAAAGAGCAGCAAAACGAAAAACAGCAACGTGGCAATATCCACATTTCCAGTGAATTCGTGCACGAAAAAGTCTCATTATGCGGTATCGTAGTTGTTGCATGTAATGGAAAATCCTCTGGAGCCAGACGGTCGATCTTGATCCAGTTTCTGATCATCAATTGTGAAGCCCGAAACTAACGTTACATTTGAAAACTATCCTGGAATACTGTAATTGTGTTATACTTTCAAGAATATCAAAACCTGAGCAAAATCGGGTCATCATTTATTACAAAAAGGAGGATTTTTAAAAGAAGTGCAATAAATCTGACTATTGGGGAACTTCAGGAAAAGGTCTTAAATTCCAATAATAAAAAAATTCAAAAGTGGTGATGGAATAAGGGGTCCATCGTGACTTAAGTGATGGACTAGCAGCAGATCTAAAAATAATTGTAGGGATAAAAGTTCTGCTTCCAAAAAGAATTAGGAGAATGGTGGAATTGAGATAAATTTAAGAAGTCGTTGTATTGATCTTCAGATTTTTAAAACAATCAGATGATCGAGGATTATAGCTGGACTCAGAACAGTTAAGGGAGACCCATCCGTATCTACACACACGCCAGTACTCGTTTTCACTCCAGTTTCAGTCTTGATTTCTTAGGTCAACGATCAACAGACTTGTGAGATCCGAGTCCGGGGCGCATCCAAAAACCTGCGTGAAGCCCCCTGCACTTTACGGAAGGCGGCCTTCGTGCCGGTGGGATTGGTCAATGAAAGTTTCGCACCACGCCTCCCAGAGTAATATTCGCTCCGGACTGATCGCATTAGGGAGTCTGTTTTCTTTCCGTTGCCTTAATTGTTTCCAGATGGAGGGCACCGTTTGTCTCTTCTGAAGTACGGGGGAAATGCGTCGTCTCTTCACTTTGTCCCACAGCGTGGATCGTCCAAGTCCTCACGTTGTTAGTGGATTATAGGAGCAGACTGCGGAGACCTTCTGCCGAGCTACAGGAGAATCCACCTGGTAAATACATCCGTGAATGTTACGTCTGTTTAATTATGTGCATTACTCTGCGACTCAAGATATTATATTGTTTTGGGATTATGGTCATTTAACTAGAGAGCTACATTGACACATGCATGCCTCTTTATGGCTGTGCACACCTTTTTACAATGTAATGACGGAATATGCACATGCCATTATAAGTACGGTCGTGTTAAGCTGGAGAAATAACTATTTATTGCTGACAGTCTCATCTGAGATCCGTTCAAAATCAACTGCATTTTGGATGGAGATGGTGGCTGGATATTTGTTTGTTTTCATACTTTTTTTAAATATATATCTTTATTGCCAAAACCGAGTAATAATTTTTGTAAAACCTCTATTTTATATGGTCCCCTGCACTGTTTTGTTTCATTATTGTTGGTCTGTTTCTCCCCGCGTTCTTACAGAGTTGGAGATGGAGAAATATTATTAATGTTATTGTTAGTAATACTATTTCTAAAGAATTCGAGTGCATACCACACAGTATAGAAGGCAGAAAATATTATTAAGAGGTACATACGCGATATTGTGTAGAACTGGTGTCCCTGTCTGGGTTGGGTCCTGACGCTTACTCGAAAAGGCATTGAAAAAAGCGGGATTTGCGAAACGATGGGTGAGTGCACGAATTCTTGCTGTCGGTAAAAATAAAAGTATTTCATGTATGTGCACTATAGTTTTTATAAGCCGATGCTAATTAAAACACTCACTGGCCCTATCTGTCATCATGTCAGGCTCATCTGTGTCGCTTCAATTATTCGCATCGTTTTATTTCAAAGCGCTTCGTGTTGTTAACAGCTGTTCCCATAAATGCTACACAATAGACGGACGAATCAAACAATAGATAAAAGCAATGTAGGCTGATACAAGTAGTACTGACCCATTAATATTTAAATACTATGAAAAATGAACGCCGCTTTGATATTTTTAATAAATGCACGCTACCTGCTTTTCAGTAACATCATCAAACCGATCCCCAGTAACGAGTTAAAGCGCCCATAACTTACAGTTTTGGCTTCTTGTTTTTCGGGTGGACGCATGTCTTTTGTATTTATATGAGGACACTTTGATGCTGTCTTTACTCCCTGCTTATTCTCCATGTCTGGCAGGTGTTCGTTCGCAGTAAAGCACCAATGGCAGACACCCTGCAGTGCCCAGCTTGTTTCGATGGCGCTGGCTATGAATTGGGAGTCACCAAGTCAGCTGAAGGAATGTATCGGAGGGTCACTCTAGGCTTGTACTGTCTCACGGATATTTTTATTATCAGACTGTGTTTTTTCCGATTTTTTTTTTCAGTTTGGTCAATTTAATTGTTTTATGAACTTTGGCCGATCGTTTTATTTTCTGTGTTTGTTTATGCTTTTATTGCTACTGCGTCTTTGCTCCTTTTATTTCTTTGCAAGAGTTCTCTCTGACGATCCTGTAGGTGACGATCGAGCAGAATTCCAGAGCTGACTCGCAGTGCCTCAGTGGGACGGGGTTACAGGGGTCTCTCTCTTCAGCTACATTTGGTGAAAACAGACGTTGCTCGACAGCGGTCCACTGAGCGCTGCTGTCCTGTTCCGCTTGAACTTTTGGACTCTTTTGGTACGTTTATCTTTCGTTCGTGTTTTTTTTTCGGGTGATGGGTTTAAATCGGTAAAATTACGTTGACTATGTGGGACGCTTGAAGAAATGGGAAAAGATCGATTAAACGCAAAAATCGGTTTTATGGTCATTTCGTGGCCTCTTAACGTGAGCCATTTGCTCAGACTGGCGAAGCCCTCCGGAAATTGCCACTTGTTTCTTCATTTCCTTCGGCCTGGTAACACAGGAGTGTCCTCCCAGGGGGAGTGTGGCATGGCTCAGCGCTGATACAAAAACATTTCAGGCGAGTGCCTGGTGGAGAAGACGCTGCATTCACATCTTTCAAGCCTGACGTATGTGGGATGCACTGCGGTAAAGTTGAAATCCCACGCACCTTTGGATCAAACGGATGCGCAGAACGAACGAATGAAGAAATTAACGAATTGACATTACGTTTGGAGAGCACACTCGAAAAGCGCAGAACTAACTGGGTGAACAACACGGTAAGGCAGCGCTACGAGGCCGGCAGGGAGGCGCTCAGCGTGCCCGTTGCATGTTCTCTTCAGGTCATTGTGGGGTTACTCTGGGAAGGCGCTTTGCTTTGTTCCTCCATTCTCCGGTGACACATGGAAACAGTTAAACGTTTCATGTCAAATTAGACCATGGTCAGGACTCTGGCCCAGTGCTGGGTTAAGCAACACTAGATGACCTTTAAATCTATTTAATTTAGTTCAAGGTCGCTGTGGGGCAGAGCCTTTTCTGGCAGCCCTGGGCACGAAGCAGGAACCAACCTGGGAAAATCCATCGCAGGATCCACCTACACACACCCTCACATGGGGCCAGTTTTGAGCCACAAAACAATCTAACTTCAGTTCTTTAGGAAGTACAGTACACTGAAAAAAGAAGTGCAGATGCTTGGGGAGAACATGCAGACTCCACATGGAAAACGAGCAGGCATTGATCTGAGCCCAGAGGGCATTGTATGAGGCGGCAGTGCCAACCAAAGCTCTGCCCTTTGAGTGAAGTAGTTCAATTTGATTAACATTTAGGCGGTTAGGATTTTTTTCTTTGTAATAAAAAGGTGAAAACGTCTGATTCCTTAGTATTTTAGCAGACCTTTTTTCCAGTGTTTGCAACACCTTCATAACTGCCAATAAACACTTCTAATCCTTGATAGTTTTTTTTTGCTTTAGTATGACATACATACACATGACAGATAAGATTACGTGGATGCCATTTCTTACATTCGCACCCTTTAGGTTCTTTCCAAAGTGCTTTTTGACTTGAGTTCAGTTTTCCTTATTGAATTAATCTACTTATTAAAGAGTTTGTTTCTTGAGCTCTTGGTTTTAAATCATCTCTGAAAATGCCACCCATTGGGAGTGACTGTCGAGCAGCCCAAACAATGACAGCAGCGCACAGAACTGAATTGTGTTTCCACTTCAGAACTCCCATTCTTTATGGTGTCTGGTAACGCTACTGTTTCCTTTGACTAAATCAAACTGTTTTCAGAAATTGTTTGAACCCAGCTCCATCAAAGTTTAAATGAGCTCCCTCTGATCTGCAGGAAGGTCATAGGCAAACCGGACCGGGTGGGAAGGGACAAATATTTTGCTCCCAGCTGGCGTTTTTTGAAGTGCAGTCCTCCAGACTGAGGTGTACGTGGTGCCTCTCACAACATCTGCACAACATTTAGACCAGTTTACTTCACGATTTTGAGATTTATTATATGCTTTGTATCATTTATGAAAAGCAACAAAAGAAAATTAGAGTATTGACTCTTCATTGTCTCTTTAAGAATAATCTATCCATGCATCCATCCACCCATCTTCTCAATCTTCATATCCAGGGCAGGGACACAGGGCAGCTGGAGCCAATCCCATCAATCCTCAAGCACAAGGCAGGAACATCACCTGGATGGAACACCAATCCATTAAGAATAATCATTTTATTATTCTGAAAAACTGAGGTCAGATCCATGTGGAGTGGGGGGCCTAACACAGCAGGAGTGGGAAGTCAGCAGGAACAAAGCCCATTGATGCGATGCGAGTCCAGTCCCAAGGCATACATGAGTGCATCAACACGCAAACTCAGGAAAATCTGGAGATGTCATTTTCCCCAACTTCATTGTGTTTGGACAGCAAAAGGAAACGTATGCCTATAAGGAAGACCACATGGTGTCTCGGTCTCGCTACTACAAGTGATTTATTTTGCATTTTTGTTTTCTTTTGTGGCTCCCATCATTCTAACTCATTTCTCATGAATAGTAAGAATTTCTGTAGCAATGCATAAGCTATACATTCAGCTCTTAGTGTCTGCCTGGGAGATGAACTTGTAGCTTTATATGACATTGTTGACTGCCTCAGTCTTCTAACATCTTGTCATGTTGTTGTTCTTTGTATTGCATTCTTCTTTGCTTTATATTGTGCCTCCTATGGCCCCTGCTATGAAAGATGCCACAGAAACAAAAATTGATGGTAATTCAACCACATCTGTGTTTTTTATTTGTGTTCGCCATATAATTTGCATTTTAGCTATAAACTCATTGCAGTACTCTAAGCCTGACTAATTAATTAGGAAAACAAATATTTCATACATAATGTTCCCCAGTAAACAGTCAACCGTGGACCCACCACCCAAGTGCTATGAGCTTACAACAGGGGGCTTTCTGCAACATTTAACTTCCCATGAACGTCACACAAAGGCAGAGTGCATGAAACCATCTCATGAACCTCAGTGTCGTCTTCATCACTCTGCTGTCCCATGAAGGTGTGTAAGAGTTGAAGAAGTCCGAGCAAACTCCATTGTATTTTAGTAAACTAGGGGGCTTCGCCCCCAGCTTGATTAGCTCGCCAACCTCCGTGTTTGGTTTTCCGGATACACACTTTTAAGATTTTTTTTTCTTTGAATTGTTGCTATTTCATTAGTTTCACTTTTATTTCAGAACTTCTGTAAAAACAATATTTGTAATCTTGCAAGTCCCAATATGCTGAATCTTTTTAATGAGGTTAGGATAGGTTTCTCTGTTTGGAATTTCAGCACAGACAAAACGATCTACATCATCAGCAGTTAATAATTTTTTTTTTTTACAAAGTAACAAAGTAAGTAGAGTTCTGCATTGGACTCTTGTCTGTAAAGTCGTGCTGTTTTCCTCTCACAGTTCCAAAAGTACATGGGGTTACCAAGGTGATACCTCAGCTTTTCTCTAGGTTTTTGTACAAGGGCTAGACAGAACGTTTTTGACTCCTGGGGTAAATTTAGCTTTTTAAATAAGCAGACAGATAAATATATATACATTAACAAAGTAACCAATAAATGCATGTGCGGTAAACTCCATTTTTGAAATTCTCAAGATTCTTTGTTTGTCACATGCGTAGTTATACAGGACAACACATGAAATGCATCCTGATCCGCTTATCAAAAACTGTGCAAAGTTAGAATATCAGTTAGATTAACAAAAAGTCATAGATTGAAAGGTAACAGTATAGTAGAACATAATAAATAAGTAAGATTATGTGAATAAAGTAGAATTAAGCGTTAAGGTGCAATAGTGTAGTAATTATTGTGCAAAACCAAAGTTAGACTGGTGCATAGTTAAATGAGGCAGTTTGTTTGTTTGCGCTACTGTGATCTTTACTTTCTTTTTTTATATTTTCTAATTTTCCTACTTTCATATCCTTTAACTTTCTCCACATGTGTATAGCGCTGTTTTTTTTTTGTTTTTTTTTGAGCTTTTCTAATTTCAATGATTTCATAGTCTCTAACCTGCTCTGCATGTGTTTAGCGCCAATGTTTATACACGTCTTTATGAAGTTCTACTTTCTTTTACTCACTGTCTTTTAATTCTGAGCCGGATTGAACGTGCTTTTTTTCAATTCCACTTGTTCTGGGCTGATAATTACTTTCCTTATTTTCTGAATTTGCACCTCGATTATTCTTTTTTGCTCGTTTTTCTGTCCAACGCATTTGAATCTCTTTTCTCCGCGCTGCTTTCTTCTTCGCTTATATGTCGACATTTAATTTATAACGTACTGCCCTTATACGCTTTATATGCGCTGAGAGCCCTGGATCTGTGTGTGCTCAAATCCTTCACAAGACTGAATGTTTTGCTGCCTATTGTCCTATTTGATAGATTGTAAGTAGGGCGTGTCTTTGGTCTCGCGGGTCTTTAAAATGTCTTACGAGAAGATCACGTGTCGTAGACTTGCTTTTTGCTTTCCAGGACAGGATTTCTTTTTATAATAGATAGATAGATAAGGCTAATAATATTGCTCTTCAACCTTTAGATTAATCTTCACTGTGTGACTCCTGTCTATTAAAAGACCAGTTTATAAAGCCATATTATTATTGATAAGTGGCAGAATCGGTAGGGACAACATAATATGAAGACGGAACATCTAACAGTTCCTTTATACTCTTCTGGGATGGAGTAAAAAACATGAACAAAGCTGTGAGAATCCACGCGCTGTCCCTGTGGGCGAGTGAGCTGCCTTGTTCTTTGTACCTAATACACAGTCAAGGATCCGCAGCAAAAAGTGGGCTTAGAGAATTGGAGCAGAGATGTGAGAAAACGTGACGAGGTGTGAAGGACAGACTGCCGATTTAGACTAGAAAGTGATATGCTCAAACATCGATCTCCTGCAGAGGCCATGCTAAGTGCCTGAGTTGAAGCACATGGCTCACATTTGTCCATTTTTAACAAGGTCCAATATAGCCCCAGAGAAAGGGATTTTGTTTACCAAGTTTCATTTTCAATATTGAAACATAACTATTCATTATTAAATTATTTTATAACATTTAAGGTTAATCTCATGTTTGGTATTTGTTTTGTGAGGGTTGCTGGGAAATTGTAGATTCAATATCTGGTTAGTTTTGATTTCTTGTGCCAAAGTACACACTTCTTTGTTTTCCTTCAACTGCCTTAATTTTCAGTAAGGTATGTGCAGCCAAGGCATAAAGCATATGATGAGAAAACTTTGGATGTGGTGAGTGTGTTGACCCCTACACTCCCCACCATCCCACCTCTGCTAGCAGTCACTGTCTGGTTATTTAGAAAAGCAATTTAGTTCAAGGGTCAGGCCTCTCCAGCAGCCGCCGTCGGTATTGAGAAGCAAGCAGCCTCTGGGCTCTTCGTTTTGCTGCCGGCCGGAATTTGTCATTCCCACTGCAAGCCCCTGGGCTCTGGTTGTGACGGAGTTGTGACCATTCAAGAATTTTCAAACTGTAAACAGCATCTTCCTTTGCCTCTTCCGTTATTGTAGGTTTCTAAATCCAGTAAGCGGCGACTGTGCTCTCACGGTACAAGACGGTCCTTTATGCTGTCATGGCAGAATATAACAAGAGAACCTCTTTAAGAACCAACCATTTAATTTAATCATATGATATTATTCTCAAACTCACTTGTGCCAATTTAGGGTGGCAGAGGATGGAAGCCTAAACTGGCAGCATTGAGCACAAGGCAGAAACATCCCTGGAAAGAGTGCCAGCCCATCACTGGAGTATTAAATTATATTAATATAAATCATAATGGCAACAACATGTTAAAATTTTACTCCATGTATTAATGGAGCAACCAGCCAGTGAAAGTGAAGGGTTAACAATATTTTTTGTTGGCAATATTATTAGGCAGCCACCTGTGAATTAAATAGAGAAAGATTAGTTTAATTCATAGCAGCTCTCTTGAAGAAAAATTGGAAGAGCGTCCAACAAAAAAAAAAAAGAGACTTGACATAGGAGAAAGCTGAGGCCGTTAAATTAAATCGGCACTAAACGTGTGAATAACTCGAGATATATGCACACCCGAAGGAGCATTTGCACTTGTGTTCCTTTATAACTCCACATAAAAATATCGTAAGAGGTATGCATATTTCTATGTTATATTGTTTAGAAAGACTCCATTAGGTCAGTAGCCCCCTATCTGCACTGCTGGCACCCCATGATGTAACCCAATGTTGGCAAACATGAATGGATTTGATAGAAAATGATGAATGACCTGCCACTAGAGACCACACATCCAGTAAAGTTTTACTGATGAACATAGCACAGCAGGACACCAAGATGAGAGAAGGAGGGATAACAACGTGGATATCACCTAGCAAAAGAGACCGCATAGTTTAAAACAACAGTAATATCGACAGCCTGCTCGGTAGCTCACACAACATGATGTCCTGCTGTAGAGTCGGAGGTTTGCAAAATTCAGTGGATGGAGTTCAGAGGCATCCTGAAAATGAGTTCACACCTGCAGAGGTAAACATCTCAGCAAGACAGAAAATATTCATAAAGAAATAGAGAAAACACACTTGCGTTCAGATTCAGCCATCCATTCATTTCTTTAACCTGCTCATCCAGGGGTACAAAGTGGGATTCATCCCTGAGTGGAGTGTTAGGTATGTACACACAAACACTCCATTTAGACCCAACACCTCCGCTGTGGATTCAGAGAGTATTCAGACCCCTTCACTTTCTGCATAATGTATTGTGTTGTACATTTACATTTAAATGTATGCATTTGTTATTTTTTCCCCATCAATCTACACTCCATTACCCATAATGACCCATAACTGAAAATGTGTTTTTAGAAAGGTTTGCAGATTTATTAAAAATCAAAATTTGAAAATGCTTATTCATGTAAGTGTTCCGACCCTTAATTCAGTACTTTGTAGAAGAATCTTCAAATCTTCTTGGGTAAGTCACTACAAGCTTTACACCCCTGCATTTGGTCAGTTTATTCCATTCTTCCTGGCAGATCCTTCCACGGTCCACTAGATTTGATCTGCGACCTGTATAAACTGCCATCTTTAGGTCTGTCCACAGATGTTCAAGGACAGTCAGAGGCTGCTCCCAAAGCCACTCCAGTGTTGTCTTGGCTGTGTGCTTGAGGTCACTGTCCTGCTCTAAGGTGATCTGTCGCCCCAGTCTAAGCACTTTGGAGCAGGTTTTCTTCAAGACACCCTCTGTATTTGACTGCATTCATCCCAACCTCAGTTCTGACCAGTCTCCCTGTCCCAGCCGCTGAGAGTGATCCCCCCCATTGGATGATGCTACCACCACCACCATGTTCCACCATTTTGGATTATTGAGTGTAGATTGTTGGGCAGAAATGGCAAATTTGTCCATTTAAATTTAAATCTACAACACAATAAAGTGAGAGGGTCTGAATACTTTGGGAGGACATTGTATATATTTGGAGGAAAATGGGAAGGACATGAAAACCCGACACAAATTCAGGACATGCCTACATTCACATCCAAAGCTAAATTTTTTATAAACTATTTTGCCACTGAGCTTCCCTCATATAATCTCAGATAAATTAAAAATAAATTCATCTGCATTTACGCAAGTCTATAAATATATATCCATCCATCCATCCATTATCTAACCCGCTATATCCTAACTACAGGGTCACAGGGGTCTGCTGGAGCCAATCCCAGCCAACACAGGACGCAAGGCAGGAAACAATCCCCGGGCAGGGCGCCATCCCACCGCAGGGCACACACACACACACACACACACACACACACCAAGGACAATTTACAATTGCCAATGCACCTAACCTGCATGTCTTTGGACTGAAGGAGGAAACCCATGCAGACACGGGGAGAACATGCAAACTCCACACAGGGAGGACCCAGGAAGCAAACCTGGGTCTCCTAACTGCGAGGCAGCAGTGCTACCCACTGCGCCACCATGCTGCCCATAAGTATATATGAGTATGCATAAATTACTAGTCCAGAGTGCAGAGAGAGTGTAAATTCAATCTAAACATGTCATTTTTTTTTCAGCTTCATTTTTGTGTTTGTAGTAGTTAATTTAACACTTCAGTAAGTGATACTTAAGACACGTTTTTTCGTCAGCGTTTCTAAAATATTGTGTATTTGTAGGACGGTATTCCCCCAAGCCACTTGCACCATTGAACCCTGTATTTGGTGAACAAATACATTAACCGCCCTTTACTCGGCACCTTTTATGGTTAATCACAAAGTTACAGGAGCCCTGCTAATAACTTTGGAAACACTGGCTGTAGATGGACGGTAAGGAGTACCTTAATTTTAATTTTGAATCACTGAATAACAAAGAGATAACCACATGCCGAGTCAGCTCACGCGCACAGATGAGCAGCAGCACGTCGTGACATGCAGCAAAGAGACATGCGCTTGTTGCCCAATTGGCACCATCTGGTTCCAGGTAGGAAAAGGATAAAATGTTAAAATTAGATGATTAAAAAAAATAGGAGGACATCACAGATTCTGTGTGTGTGTGTGAAAGTATACAGCATAGATAGGATGTTATGTTGCAATAAAAAAGATGAGGTCATTTCTAGGAAAAAATAATAAATTGCAGGACGTGTAAAAAAAACAGTTTGGCAGTTGTTCGTTTTTGATGTCCCTGTCCATTAGTTGCTCTTAATAATAAAACAGATAAATTTCAACTTATGCTATAGCATCCAATACTGAAAGGGTGAGCAGTTCAAACTGTCCCACAACTAATGAGTTTGTTCTCTCCGTACTGCTCTCACAAATAAGTTGCACTCTTCTCATTTATGGCTCTTCGTGTTCATCTCCATTACTAACCTTTCTTTTTAATCTAAGACATGGGGCCTTTTTTAATTCTGACTCTGACTTACAGCAGCAAATCAGCCCTTCCTGCACAGCTCCTTGCATTTCATGAGCACAAGTGTGTGCCAACCAGATAATATCATGCTGGCTCGAATTTGCCCTCATAACAGCCTGAGTTTGTTGAGGCGTAGAGTCGACAGCATGTCAAATGTGCGGCACAGGGATGTTGGCACGTCTCCACTCCAGTATGTATTGCAAATTAACTGGTGGATGGACATCTGCTCTGAACAGCTTGCCGTCGCATGCCACAGATGCTTATATATACTGAGACAAGGTGATCGGAGAGCCAACTACTTTAAATTCAATTTGATGTTATCCTGTGGCATGGAGCAATTTCCTGCTTCAAAAACTACCAACAGACAAGTAAGCCTGTGTTCATAAGCAATACACCTGACCAGCAGCAAAGGTGAGCCATCTTGTTGCTTTAAGACTTTGTCCTACTCATATAAAAGGACCAAATGACAGCGACAGAGATGCTTCCCAAAGCCTTACACCTGAGTATTCATGGAATATTTGTACATCTGAGACATGGAGTTGCTAGTATGAGTAGCTGTTGGGCAGCCATATAACCAGGGTGTAAAAACTATTCTTGAATTTAGTGGTGCCATTGCTAGTGGTCCTGAATGGAGGAAGGAGAAAAGTGAGTGTGTAGGACAGCCAAGGCCCTCACTAATGCTGTTTGGGTTTCTAAGGCACCAAGTGCTGTATGTGTCCTGAAGAGAAGGTGACTGGACTGCAGCCAGTGAGTATGGCCTCTGTTGTGAACATTCAGAAGCTGGTGCGCACAGGCCGAGGCTTCCAGGCTCTCCACCAGACATCTAAGGAAGTAAAGGCATTGGTGGGCCATCTTCATGATAGCTGAGATGTGTTGTGTTCACTTCAGGTTACCAGTGATGATCACTCTAAGATATTTAAAGATGTTGACCTTCTCACACCCCCAAAGCCCCCAAAAGCACACCACTGCCCCCGATGTACTGAAGTCTGCCTCCTCCTCCCAAAAGTGCTAATTTTCAGAGGTGACATTGTTATTATGGCACCATTCTGTCAGCAGAGAATTCTTTTCCCTGTGAGTAATCTCATTATTGTTGATAAATTTAATGATGGAGTTGGCGCTCTTCACACTGACAGCTGAAGTGCCGATGTTGAGGGTCAGCGTTGAGAATGTGATGCTGCCATAGTTCAACAATTAATTAATGAACACACATTGCCAGGCTTCGCTTATGTTAATCATTTTCAAACACCTTTATTTCATTTCTGTTTAAACAAATCATTGTCTTTGTGTGTACTCATTATGTAATTTGTAAAGTTTGTTTTTGTATCTACTCATAAACTTGTCACAATGCTCTGTGCCTACACTCAGTCAAGAGTGTGATACAAAAATACACAAATTGAATACTGGCATCTGTCAGGAAGTCCAAATCTAATTGCAGATGGTGGCACTAAACCCCAAGTTTAGGAGCATGGCAACCATTTTTGAAAGTATAACAGTGTTAAATGCCGTACTGCAGTGTATTAACAATATTTGTCATAGCAGTTTTATTATCTACTAGGTTTGGTTACCATTTCAAAGACAGGTAATCGAATAAATTTAATGACAGCATTCTTCTTGCACCTCTCCTCAGTATCTTTGTGTTCTCACCATGTCTTGCCTAACATGTACCCTTCACATTTCTCCTACACCTTTTTTTTTTTCAGCAACCTTATGTGTGTTAACTTCTTTTGGCCAGCACTCCCTTTCTTGATCACATTCCCATAAGGCCTGCTTCTCAGACTCTGTCATTTTGAGGTGCCTTCCTTGCCTCCTCTCTGCTTTTTGACTACCACTGATGGTAGATGGGCCACCATTACCCACTGTGAAAACATCATTTGTATTCTTCCAAATTTTTCCTGTCTTTGAGGACATCTCGGTTGTGTCTCTTGTTGTCATTCAGTGTGTTTACATGCACATACATAACCACGAAAGGTAAATAACACAGTTAAGGCAGAAAAATGTTTTTTAATAATCTGTGTTTACATACACAAGTAATCTCCTGGAGTTCTTCTTTTTCAAAACACTCCAACATCATTAAACTGCGCTAAAAAGATTTAAACATCATCATCGGCCACTGTGAATATAAAAATAAGCATGACGCCTATGATACGTTTCTTGTATTTTATAAATCTGTTTAGTCAAGCTGACACTTTGTTTATAGGTCTCTGTTACTGGATTGTACTCCACAAACTCACTTCTGCTTGGCCATATGACTGAACCCTGCAGAGGATTGCCAGACCAGTACGTGCGCATCTTGTATGACACAGAGTGCTGCTGAAATAATAATAACACAGGTATTTTTACTTTAATAAGATAAGTATTGTGTTCGGTTACTCATCACTTTAAAAATTCATTGGACTACATAGTGCAGGTTATTTTTATCGTGTTACCCTTCTGCTCTCGAGATTATGTTGTTGAGCTTAGTCAGCTTGTCCGCATAAATCTAGCGATATCTGACCTATAGAGACAGTTTACTTCAGCCAGGCAAAGGAATAATGTGATTGCGTGAACATTTGCCTCTGGAAATGTATTTTGTGGACACTTCTACCTTGTGGCTGCTGAAAGTATGTGTGTAGCAAATAGATGCGCAGGCTGACAGAGTGCCACAGACATGTGCAGACTACAAAATCCCTAGCAGTAACACAGTTAAGGGTTTACAAGGCCACATTACTGGGCCATTTGCTGGGAAATCTATTTCTGTTAACCAAGTTTCTCAGAGGCCAATAACCTGATTTCACTTTCCCAGTCCATCTTGGTGGTGATCTCATCAGACCTGCCTCTACTGTAAAGAATCTTGGTGTCATTTCTGATTCCTCCCTCACTTATTCCGCCCACATAAATCACATTAAGAAACTTTCTTACTTTCACCTCCGTAACATATCCCGTGTTCGCTCCTTCCTCTCCTTCTGTAATGCTGAGAAACTTGTCCATGCTTTTGTCACATCCTGCATTGATTATTGTAATTCCCTACTAGCAGGTGCCCCTTCTAATCTTATATCACAGCTCCAGCTTATTCAAAACTCAGCTGCAAGAGTCCTTACACAAACCAGCAGCAGCGAGCACATCACACCCATCCTGCTCCATCTTCACTGGCTCCCTGTGTCTTACAGAATCAAATATAAAATTCTACTAATAACCTGCAAAGCCTTAAATAACCTCGCGCCAAACTACATCAGTGACCATCTCCATCACTATGTGCCTGTCCGCCCACTAAGGTCCTCTGATTCTGGCAATCTTGTTGTGCCCCTCACTAATCTAAACTCCATGGGTGACAAGGCTGTCAGCTGTATAGTGCCCAGACTCTGGAATGACCTACCGAAATTAATCAGGTCAGCTGACTCCATGAATTCTTTTAAAAAGCAAAAACTCAAAACTCTTCAGGAAGGCTTTTAGCTCTACTTGACTTTATTACCCTTCTCTCAGTTTACTTCTCTGTCAAGATGCTCATGTAACGTGTGTATGTGTGCTTGACCATCAATTATGTTGTCTGTTAGGCTTTTGTTTTCTCTGAATTCACTGTCGTAATCTTCTTTATTTATTTATCTGGTTTGTACAATGCTATATACTGTATACCCTGCCGTTCTTTCTTATATTCTGTAAGTGCCTTGAGTATGGGAAAGGCGCTATATAAATAAAATGTTTTATTATTATTATTATTAACCAGAATAAAGGTTTACCGGGTTATTGAAATGCATGCAAATGCACTCATTCAAATTACAATCGGGAATTGAACTTCACAACCCTAACATGTATTATCATTCCTACCATTGAGCTACCAAAGCCAAACTGACCAATCAGATTGCTCAAAAGGACTGGAGACACACACACACACACACACACACAATAATAGCATTGTATTTTATAGTACATGTATGCCAGGACAATATGAAATTTAAGGAAAATGTTATGCTGTGTGTGATAAGAGAGGCGATACACAAACTAGAGGAAGTCCAGACTGTCTGGAATATTCCAGTTAATGTGTCCCAGCACCAGTCTCTCAAAGCATTTACTCACGATGGGAGTCTCTTTTCAACCTCTCAGTGGTTGAATCTCATGGCTTAGTGACTAAGAAGCTGAAGGTAACACTTCATTAACACTAACCTCTCTCATTTTGCCGAGAGTCACTTCATGTTGGCCTCTGCTTCATATCTGTATGTGAATATTCATCTTTGTCACAGGTTCCAAGTAAAATGTGATTAGTGTGAACATCATGCAAGGTGCTATAAAATAATGGCATACTGACTGATTTGAAACCAGTGAGCAGATGAACCAGGACTAGTTTTAGGGAGAATATTGTGTGTGTCAGTAAATGTTTAATCTATATAGCACCTTTCACAATAACAGCCCAGAATGCTCTTGGAAACAAGTGATTGCAATACAGAAGAAGATCAATTAAACAATACATCGCAAGAATGTAAGGAAAGGCAGAGACTGAAAATAAAAGCAGGCAGTGAGGCACAACTGACCAGATATTAGAATGTACATCTGAGAATGCCGAAGAGGTCAAAGGCTTTGGCTTAGATCTGAATTTTGGGGTGGGAGGCTTCACAGCAGTGTCAACATCGCCATATGAAATCACTCCAAGTTGTCCAGAGAGTATAAAAGCGGTTTTGAGCAGACATGTTTTTGTTTTTTTTTCCACCCACTGGAGTGCTATTCGTAACCAAGTTGTAAATATATGATATTAAAGTTTGAAGATATAAACAAATGCATAAATCTTGAGCACTTATTTATTTTATTTTAGCTATGCTCATTGACTGCTTTGTGTCTCTTGATGCCAGAAATAGTCTTGGCTCAATGCTGAATGTATTTTTTCAATTACTTGATTTAATGCTGGCTTATTTATAACTTTGGTATGAATTGTCCTCCATGTGAATTGAGTAGTCAGACAAGGTCATCTGTCTCTGAACGACTGGCTGTAAGGCTTTGGGATGAGCCGCACGTTTGTTACTTTGTAATTATGGTGCACCTGTCATTTTTGACAGGTTGGTGTCCTCACAAAATCATTTGAGTATTGAGAGGGGTGAGGCCAGCACTCCAGGCGGCATTCACAGGACTAAGTGGAAAGTGAAAGCACTGCGGAAATAATTAGTCTTTAGATTATATAGCACCTTTTAATAGGGAGCACTATATTACAGCACTTTTGAAAATGAAACAAGATATGCAAAAAGGCAGAGCGGTAGATGGCAGTGGGATCCAATGGCCACAGAGCTGTTTTCTCCCCAAGCCTACACCACAAGCACAAGTTCATGTCTCTTTGAGAAGGTCCACCCAAATAAGGGACCTCACTATAGGCACTATGAAAATTAAATTGGGTTATTGTTGCAAGGACAGTTCAAACGGTACAGCTTAGGAGAGCTTACTCAATATAAAGCTGGACAAAAGATGTTGTGACAAGAATATGAATGCCATCACCACAAGTGTTTTGAGGTGTGTGTACAAAAATGTAGTACTGGTATACAGCACCTTGTAAAAGTCTAATCCTCTGGTAACTTTGCTAAATTAAAAATAAATATATTCACATTAGGTGGTGCAAGTTATTGCCGTTCCCTCACAGCCAGTCTGGATGTTCTCCCTGTGTTTGTGTGGGTTTCTGTCTTGGCATTGTGCCTTTTTTAGGTTGACTGGCAATGCCAAATGGGCTCTGTGTGACTGTGAGTATTCTGAAATAGACTGGCATCCTGTTTTGGTCCCTCCCTTGTTGCTGATGCTTCCAGGATTAGCTCCATCTCCCTAAGCAACAGGAAATACAGGTAGATTCAGTACCTGGCATGGTCACGGTCTCTGTCCTCATCCTCTTCGCGTATATATTCGGGGTAGAGGTGCTTTATTTAGATTTCGGCAATCAAAAATAAATCTGCTGCTTGCTTGAGTCAGTTCTGAGGTATTAACAGCTTTCATGCCTTTTATGGGTATCTACCAACTTTACCCAGTGATTGGAGTGTGATTTTCAAGTATTGTTCTTGGAAGACCATTCCCTTAAGTTAAATGGCCCTTAAATTACAAATTATTTCTCAGATTCTTAATCTGCATTGAAATTACGACTTTGTCCAGTCCACTCAAACACATCCACCCTTTCATTCTTGAGCCACTTTAAAGCAACTTTGGCCATGTTGTGGAGTGCCACTTCCCAATTGCAGACTTTTTGGTCACTCACTACTTCAAGGGAAATGTGTTGTATTTGTTAGCTGTGCTCTCTCACAGATCCAGGCATCTGAGTTAATTTCCAGTCAGTCCATTGTCTGTATGTCATTTCTGTATTCTCTTACATCTATGCTGGTCTTCTCTTGTTATCTCCACATTCCAAAGACATGCATATTAGCTTATTAGGTGGCTCTAAATTGTACCATTGTGAGTTAGGGTGGCTGTGAGAGTCTGTCCTGTAATAAAATCATCTGCTTTATGTCCCATGCATTCTGATGCATCCTGTTACCAGCAAAGGTTTCAGTTTAATAGTGTTTCACGTGCTCAAGGACACCAGTGGAAATAAGGGGGAAGTGCATTGAAGGCTAAAGGTCAGAAGCAGCTTTTTACGCAAAGATTAGATAGATAGATATGAATGGCACTATAAAAGATAAACATAGTAGATAATCGTTTATATGTCCTGATGAAGAAATGAAAACTTTACAGAAGCCCAAGAAAAATCTAAATAGCATAACAAATCACAACCTCCAAACACATACAAGAACTTTTGGCTTTGATAATAAGAGAGCTGCTGCCTTCTGATAACATCCTTGTAGGTAAAAGTAAGATGTGTTCAGATCTGCCCAGTTGTGCCACAGATTTGCATTTAAAGGCATCAACAGTTTGGGTGAAGCAGGTTCAGGCTGATGTGTCCACAAATAGAACATGCGGGTAAAAGTTGGTTCCTTACAAGGTTTCTCTGACTAAAATCGCCAGCAATCCTGGGTCAGAATGAGTTATCATTACAGTGTTGGCAAATGAGAGAATCATTTCTGTTGCTGAGTTAATAAATACTAACAAGGATGACATAATGTATCTTCCTAGGCAGGAACATGGTCAAATGCAGTCAATATTTCGGTGTCTGAGTTAATTCTAATTGCAATGTGTGTGTCTTTTTAGCATTGCTCATTTGGCCACCTCCTGACTTCTATTTACTCAGTCTGATCATATTGGAGGAAACCTGTCCAGCAATAAATACCATGAGAAATTCTATGGAAATATTTTAGTTTAGACACTGTAAAATACATCTAACACTTATTTACTATTTTGTTATAAGACCTTAACAAACACTTCTGTGGTTCTTAATTACACAAAGCATCCATAAAGTGTTTGTTCATCTCTGTAATGAGGACTAGTAACAAAACTTCACTTTGGGGTGGTCTGAGGTGGCTTAACTGAGACACATTTCTCTTGGTATTACCTATTTAGTGTTATATCTGTGAATTCTTCAAATGAAGGAGTGGTGAAGCCTATTGTGGCAACAAAAGGAAAAGCAGGAAATAAAACACTTGCACTAGCGACATAGCCAATTGTACTGTATGATCAATCAGTTGAAACTGCCATAAAATATTGTATATTTGCAGGGGTTCAAGCCCAAATTCCACCCCATCCCTCAAACTTATCATATCTATCATTTGCATACAGGCATATTCACACAGAGGCCAATTTTGAGTTAACATTTTACACGACTTGAACTTCTGTTGGAATCCTAGGAGAAAAATGGGATTATATGAGGAACACACATGCAGATAGATGAAGAATGTGCAAACTCCGTGCAGACATGATGTTCATAGAGCATGGGGTTCAAATTTAGGACCTTGCATCTGTGAGGCAGCAGTGCTGTTTACTGCAACAACCATGCCACCCTCATAGGTAATCCTGGTCTTGATTGACCAAAGCTGCTTACTTTAAAAATTTTGACTATGTTTAGCTTGCTGAATTACTTTGACATTAGAGAGGCAAGAAAAAGTATGTGAACTAACTTCAACAAAAGCTAACTGGAGTCGGGAGTTAGCAAACCTGGAGTCGAGCCAATGAAACAAGATTGGAGGTGTGGTTTAGTGATATTTTGACCAATAAAAAAAAGACTCCGTCATTTTGAGTTTGTTGTTCACAAGAAGCATGTGCTGAAGTGATGCATACCTCAATAATAAGACATTTCAGAAGATCTACAATGACGAATTGCTGATTTGCATAATGCTGAAAAGGGTTACAAAGTCATTTCAAAGAGTTTATATTTTCATCAGTCCACAGTTAGACTAATTGTGTATAAATGGAAACAATTTAGTACTGTAGCTACTTTCCCAAAAAGTGGGTGCCCAGCCAAAATGACTCGAATGGCACAACGCAAAATGCTCAGTGAGGTAAAAAAAAACTTTAGAGCTTAAAGGAGTCATTGGAACAGATTAACATCTCCGTCCATGAGTCTACCATACACAAAACACTGAAACAGGAATGGTGTCCATTTCAGGACACCAAGGAGCAAGCCATTGCTCTTCAAAGAAAACCTAGCTCTGGAAATGAAGTTTGCCAAAGACCACCTTGACACTCCACAGTGATAGAAAGGGTGGAAAAAGGGCACCACACACCAACATGAAAAGATCATTCCGGCAATGAAGTATGTTGAAGGGATGTCATGAATTGGGGCCTGCATTACTGTGTTGCGGCCTGCATAGCTTCCCAATATTTAGAGGGGAAAATGAACTCCTAAGTTTATCAAGAAATCCTACAGGATAATGTAAAGGTTTGTCTGCCAGCTGAAGTTCAACAGAAGTTGGATGATTCAGCAGGACAATGACCCTAAACATCAAAGTAAATCTACTACAGAATGGCTTCAAATAAAGAAACTCTGGCTTTTGACAGGATTTGCCCTTCTTCATCCTCCTTGGTATTTTCCTAATCTCACTGCTGTTATTTGTGTCTGCTTCTCAATTCCACAGTAAAATGCCATTGAGCTTGTTTGTTCTTTTAATAATATTTGGCCCTACCAGGGCTGCCTGATGTTTCCGTTGTGGAACATTGCCTCCACGTGTCTCCTAAGCCTGTCCTTGGCCATTGCACTCTGTCTTTAAAGCCTGTTGTGTTTGAAAAGTAACCACCTTATGAACTTATAGCCTATTGTCAAAGGCTGCTTCTTTCTAAGCAAGGAAGTGGGAAAAAAACAGTCATGGGCTGCTTCTTGTATCGCTCTTGTGTGTACTAAAAGTGGCGTCAGTTTCATGGAAACAGCAGTTGGCAGGAAATTATTGACAGATGTGAACAAAAATAGAGAAGTAAATTGTATTCACTTTCTGCATTGTGTCGGAGCTTTTCTATATTTTTGTTTTTTTGAATCCCTGGCTCATGATTCATGGTTCATTTATTTGTAGAGAAGTAAAAGGAAATGCGCTTCAGACATGTACAGAAAAAAACACTAGGAAAATGTAATTGGCCTGCAGGCAAAGTTCATCATACTTGAAAAGAGTCAGCAGTCCCTGCAGCTATTCTGTTGTAAAATAAGCAGTCAGAATAAATAAAGAAAATGTGGGGTTCTAAAATGGGTAGCAGCCTATTTACTATGGCCATGGTGTCTTTAAAACGGTGTTCCCAGTGTTCCCATTCGCATGGTACAAAAGATGAAACCCGACCACTGCAGAGATCCTTTCAAAGTGCCCACTATGTGGGAGTGTCAGTGGGCATAGAGGCGGGTTGAGACTGCTGAGTCATGGTTCCTCTTCCAGGTTGGAAACATCACGTTCATGAAGGAAGCAAAGCAACACATGACTGCTAGAACCTTAAGTTTCGACCAACTTCGGGATATTGCTTACCATGAAAGGAGCTACTGTATTTAATGAAGAGTTACTTGGATGAATAAACTAACAGCCTAATTTTGAAAGCCTGCTCTCTCTGGTTGTTGCTTCCAAAGTGAATTGTAGGTCCAAACCTCAGCACTGACTGCCACAGTGAACCTGAACAAGCTTCTTCAGAAGCCTGTGCTGTTAACAGTGAGAAAATAAGTGTAACACTGCATGCACAAAAAAATGCTGAAGTCATTAAAAATGAAGTTGGATTGAAAGGTGGGGCCTAAAGATGCTTTGATTTAGTGTCCTAGTCTGAAGTGGGACAGGAGGTCTGAATATCGATGTGGCACACTAGCATGTGTTCTGCAGGTCATATCCTGGTAGACTAAAGGTCTAAAGTGGTAAGAGATCTGAAATTTATTTTTCAGTATAATTACTGTATATACTTGCATATAAGTCGGGTCATGAAACCTGAAAAATCGATCATAAAATCAAACCCCGACTTATATGCCTGTTCAAAAGTACGACACTTAAATTTTTTTTTTTTACATCTTCTTGCTTCCTCCAATCTCACACCAGTTTCTCAGACATATCGATTTTTGTTGCAGCAGCGGAGTTACCAATTTCTTTTGCCACTTCAACGTCTTTAAATTTAAAACCAGTATCATATTTTCTTCTGATCGAACGCTCCATTGTAGATAAGGGATGCTCTTACAATAAAGGTTTATGAGAGTGTGAGATACAAAAAACACAAATCAGTGCAAACATCGCTTCACAATAGTTCGGGTATTACCATGTGGTCACGTAGGCACAATACATAGTAAAAAAGTCAGTGTGCTCCGTGGTTACTCTCTCAGGTGGGCATTAGCATATTGTAATTTCTTGGACCAATAGCGTCAGTTTTCCACATTTGACTTATACGACCGACATTAAAAAATACCGGAAATTATACTGTAAAAACAAGCCCCGACTTATCCGCAGGAGAACTTAAATGCGAATATATACAGTATGTAACAGAATATCTAGTTATCAGATGACTGGAAGAATGTTCATGTAGTAAGTGCACTGTTAATCAAAATAAATGTAATACGAAATAAGCAAACAAAAATGGGCACGACAGTTAATGAGTTAGACTTCACCGCAGGCCCAGATAACCAATTTATTTTCCTATCTATGACAGGGTGGGAAGACTACCCACAGCTAAAAGAAATGGACCAATAAGCAGCAAGTGGCACCCTCTTGTTCTCCACAAAATCACCAGTGCTAAATGAACTGTAGTAGTGTTAGGGTAACCCTTAAAGGCAGTGATTGAAGTGGGGAAAAAAAAGAAGAGGTAACACTCCTGGGACTTCATATTCTTCAGGTTGGTGTAGCTTCCCCTCATACATAGGAAAGATAGGGCCCAGCAAAATGGTAGCTTGGAGGGCAGGGTAAGGTGGGGAGTCCCCCTCATTACTTTTCCCGGGAGGTAGATGCTAGCTAACATGTGAGGCATTATAGTACCGAGGAGTTGTGAGAAGTGCTGGTATGGAGTACTGAAAGAAAAAGTCACCATACTTCAAAGAATAACATGCAGAAGTGCTGGTGCTGCATACTGGTGAGTACTGGATGAATTAAAGCACTGCTGGTACGCTGGATAAAACTCCCAGTACTCCAAACATCAAAGGTGTTGTAACAAAAGACAAAAGAGATCATAAAGTGTTGGTGCCCCTAAATGACAATCCCCATATAATTGTTGGCAAAACAACAACCACAAATTCAAAATAATCATGAGAATGTCTTCTCAGGCGCGAATCCAGATGCAAAATTAATTCATGTTGTCTGATCTTCCCGTTTTCAGTCCTTCTGACAGGAAAAGGCTGGTTCAGGAAGTGACATCAGTGATTTTATAGCCATCAATTTTGTGGTCTGCAAAGGGAGGAAGAGAAAAGGCATTAGGACACAGCGCCAACCCCTGGAGTGGTGAGGAATTACAATCACTAGAACCCTTAAGCTGTCCCTTATATGCACATGCGTGACAGTGTATATGCTGAAATGGTGTTTTCAAAAATACATGTTACATGTTAATTTAACGATGCCCATGTTGCTGTTCACAGAAAACAATAAAACAGTAAAACAGAAATTAACATCAAAAGGACCATTCCTTACTTGATACTGAGGCCTAATTAAATCTTTTTATAGTAATAAGCAAATACATGCAAACAACAGCTGTGTGTCTGTCCACTGATGCAGAAAGGAGACTGTTAAGTTCTGGGTATCTTAACATTTAAAAGGAAATGATACTAATTCAGTACTTAAGTTCAATAAAGCAGCTGACAACCGAGGACACAAGGACGTCCCTCTTTCTAATTGCACCACTCACAGAACAGAACTGCCCTGTTAAGTTAACAGACACACACCTGAATACCCCAGCCTAATGGAATACATCATGACACACACAATTTGAAAATTAAATCTGCCTCATGCATTACACAAGCTGCAAATGCACAAGAAATGGAATACACATCTGAGCGGCTGGGTGCTGCTTGCTACTGTGGTGCTAAAAAAAAAAAAAAAAACGGCCAACAACACAGTCAAGGAGAAGAATTCAACCAAGGAGCGAGCCTCTCCAAACCATGGGCTTAGAGGATCACTGGTACCCTGCAGACAAACCTTAGACCAGCCACGAGGGATCCCTTTTTAAAGATATCTGTGTTGTCAGACACATTTAGTGTCTGAGAATCATTATGAGGAAGTTAAAAGACTAGAAGATGATATACGCAGGCAAAAGATGTGGTCAGTCAAAACTGTAAAGATCAGAAATAACTAGGTCACCAGAAACCAAAGGGCAAAATATTAATCAGATGTCAAAGATGAAAGTCCAAAGAACCAGGAAAACCTAGCAGTAGAGGCTACTTGGAGGATAAGCTAACATGCTAAAACTTGAGAGACATAGATTCATCCATTGAGGCATTGTGAATGTCTAAACATTCACATTTATTTGTAACGTCGCATTCATTGATGACAGCAATGCAACAGATGCCAACACATGTGACTAAACAGAGTGCCACGTAAAAAAAAAAATTAGACAAAAACTAATTGGTTAAACTTTACAAAAAATAAGTCACAATGAAAAATGAAGCAGAAACACAGAATGATTGTGTTAAAAAATTATAGAATGCACAAAAACACATAGAGGACATTTACTGTATATTATAGTCTGTAGCTACATGCATGAGCTTGAAAGAAGCAGCAAGGAGCCTCTCATACTACATTTATAACCTGAATGCTGTTGTAAATGAATCGTCTAAGTCGCTTCAGTGAAACACACCAGGCTTGAAAGGCAGGCCAGGTTTTAATTTTGGTATGGACGGTTCCCTAACCAGCATTACATAACCCTTCCTACTGCGTGACAGCAGAATCGGCATGATATATCGGCAGGATCCTTCTTTAATCTTTGTTTTTGCTTTCCATTTTTCTGTTGTCCCTTCTTTATGGACATTGATGCTGAATGGTGAAGTGTGGAGGGTGCGGCTTCTTTGCATTGGGGGCTGCTTCCTCCCTATTTCCTGTTGCATGCCAGGGCCGACTGATGAAGATTATTTTTGGAGTTTTTCCTGCTGTATGTAGTAGTTAAAAATGGATCACACTCAACAAAACATAAACAAATGAGAACAGAAAGAATGCCTTTATCTCCTTCCAGAAACCAAACCAAGTCTGAAGGCCCAGGTAAAAGACCTTTCTTTAGCACCTACCTGGGCTGAATTAGTTTTTGCTTCTATTCCCAGCCGTGCTGCTGCTGCCACTTTTACATTTTGACGGTGGGACATTGATTTGAACTTCACACTCTTTGTAACTTTATGTGCTACAGCAGCAATGAGATGGTGGCTTACAGTGTGAGTGCAAGGCTCAAGAAAAGTTTGAACTTACTAAAAATGTTTACTTCTCTGTCGGTTTTAATTTTTATATGACTTCTATGTGGTGTGGAGGCTTTTTTAGTAGTGCTAGTTGGATATTAAAACACAATTTTACAGAACCGATCTACAATTCACAACAATTTGATGACAGAGGTCTATGGAGTTTCTTGGACTTGATGGCGTTGTCTTTGTCTTGACGTGAAGTGTGAATTGTGGGACCTTCTATACACAGGTGTGTGTGCCTTTCTAAATGATGTCCAGTCAATTTAGTTTGCCACAAGTGTATGCCAATCACATTCTAGACATATCTCAAGGAGAATGAATGCAAATGGAATGCACTTGACCACAATTTGGAGTGCCACAGCAAATGGTTGGAATACTTACAGTATATAAATCAAAGATTTCAATTTTAGACTTTTCTGAAAATATGTTTTCAGTTTGCCATTATGGGGTATGTGTAGATTAATGGGTAAAAATCACAAATGTATCTGTTTTAAATTAAATCTACAACACAATAAAGTGTATAGAAAGTGAAGGGGTCTGAATACTCTCTGCATCCACGGTACGCTAGACAGAAGAGCACATGCCAAGTCTGCTCACGCACATGTAGCATGGGAAGTGTTTGAGCAGCCTTCTGATAAAAGCTGTCCCTCAGTCAGTGCCAGTCGGGGTGCCAGTCCTAACCCTGCTGCTCACTTACATTTCCAACCACAGTCCAAAGTCATGCTGTTGGGGTGAATGTGCAGTGTGGGTGGGTGTGCCATGCTGTCCAGAGTTGGTTTCTTCCTAGTGAACAATTCTGTTTGAATTTAATTAAGCTGTAAGATCAAAACAAATAAATATGGAAAAGCTGCAATAAAAAAGAAAGCAATGCAGCAATCCTAGACCTGAATGTTTAAAATTACAACAAATCTAACATTTTGTGGCTAGAATTTTCTCCCTGCACTCACGTGTTGGAGAAAGCTGGTTCAGGAAATAGAAAGATTTGGGGTACCATTTAGAAGCTAGTGCTGCCAAGAACCTTCAGTCCATAAAGACATAAAATACTGCAGCACGCCTATTAGGAATGAACATATAGTGGTACCTCGTACTTTGAACTTAATTCGCTTCAGGAGACCATTTGAACTCTGAATTGTTCGATGTCTGAATCAGTTTTCCCCATTAGAGATAACAGAAAGTGAATTAATCTGTTCCCAGACCTTAAATGATACCCATTTCAATAAACATAATCAGCAAATACACATAATTTAAGGTAAAAATAACACAATTAAATGCCCTAAATAATAAATTAAAACATGAAATAAATAAAATACATACGTACTGTATAATAAAATAAAAATTGCTTATACTGTACCTTAGTGAGGGGGCCTGATGTCCTGTGTGGCTGGTGCAGATGAAGAGAGAGGTTACAGTTTGGAAAGGGAGTCACCTTCCATAAACATGCCTAGCGATAAGTTCCTTTTTCATCTCAATCATCAATACTAAAACCTTCCTGTTATGCATCCTTGCTTCCACACTCTTCTTGGATGGCATGTTTAGCACTGGAAGCACACAAGAATAACATGAGATGCTTTCACAGCGAGAGCGAGAGACGACTTGGGCGCAGATGACGTTTTATGCTTGCTGCATAAGCGCCATCTCTTGCTGTGTGTTTTCACTGCGCTTGCAGTTCAAATGTAGAAGAATCGTTTGAATTCCAGATCAAATTTTTCTTGAATTTAGCGTTCAAACTCTACACCCTCAAAGTTAGAATTGTTCAAAGTATGAGGCACCACTGCACATCGCTTTAGAAGCTGCTGTGAGATTTGGGCTGCAATCATCACTTACTGGTTTCTCCACTGTATATGGCAGGCTCCCTGATATGGCTAGAGCCCCTTTAAGGGATGTCTTGGACAAGCTGTCAATCTGGCGCAGAGCACATCCATATTCATTCATATCATAATCATTTAATGTATGCCTACCAATTATCCTAACCTGTGTACACTTGGGAGATACAAGGAAATCAGTGAAAATTCAAGCATCTAGCTCAGGATCTGAACCCCTGTAAGCCAGAATTACTAGCCACGTAGTAGACAGCCATGTGCAAAACTCCAGCTCCTACTTGGTAACTTTAAACCAATTCCAGAGGTCACTTCCATGGTCAAGGCAGATGGTCAGTTGTTGCAGGCCTATATTATCAGTGCACTGTGAAACTGAGCAGCTCCCACTGGGACAGATGACACCAAAACCTCCCATTTGGTGACTCCTTGGTGTATCTGTCTCCACTGTGCTTTGCTTTTCATGGTAGGAAGCAATGGCCTCAATATTACCCTTTTGTTGTCTTAAGGGTCAAGAATGACCCATTTCTGTCTTTCCCAGTGGATATGAAACTTTAAACAATGTTCCTTCTGTATGAAAATGCAATGATTGATTTTTTTTGTCTCATAGCAGGAAAAATCAAATTTCAAAGTATAATTATGAATGCTGAACACAGTCAAGGTAGAAAGATTGTCATTGGGTAATTTTTGACCCAGCGGATAAAAAGAAAAAATACAGATTAATTACAATCTGAGTCAATTTATTCTTGATATGTCTCATGATGATCACCTATGAGCACATATTCATGCATAACTTCAAACAGTGCTCCAGTAATTTACTCTCCTACAAACTCTTGCTCACACACACACACACACACATACACAGGGTGAGAGAAAAAGAGAATGTGTGTATGCTTGAACATCTTTCTCGTGAATATCCAGCATTGCTTATTGCCCAACACCAACACCTGACCATGTATCTTAAGGGAAGACCTAGTTTACCCACGAAAGGCACGCACCTTCTGTGCATTCAGAATCAAAATGGCCCCATACATCACACATTGAGCGAGTCCGTCACAGACACCATTTCACACAATGTATCAAAGTACAAATATTTCTCATAGGAGAGCAGTGTTTTTCTCTCATGGAAAGAGTTGTGGATAATGGCAGAACTAATCTACTCTCTATGTATAAAATCCTAAGCCTAAAAGTGCAACGATTTTATGTGACTTTTTTGTCACGCTTTAAATCGGGCTTATTTTAAAACCTACATATATATGTTTGGTATCATTCTTTTCAGAATTTATTGAACTTTAATGTGATGGTTTTTAAATTATAAACTAAAATTATCAAGAAAGTTGTGGTTTTTAATATCAAGAAAGTCATGGTTTTTATTTTTGATCAGTAAACTTTCTTTCACAGGAACAAACTATTAAAAACTATTAATTATCTATTCATAACACCAATGTTTGTATTTAGGTGATTTAAGGTTAGCTGAAGATCGAGTTACACTGCAACTGGGGATTGGGTGCCAAAGGCGCCAGGGAGCTTTGCCCCCTAGTACTGTTAAAAACTGCTGCATATGTCAGTACCTCACTTTGCTCAAGGCTTGAATGGACAGTACAATGTCCAAAATTCTTGACCTTCTTTCTTCAGATACTGTACAGGATGAACAAGAGAATAATGGTGCGAGAGTGAAGGAGATCTCTGATGAAGAAGAGTACATCCCAGATCATGATACAGCAGTGTAATAAAATTTGTATGTAAAATGCAAGAACAGGTTATACAAAGTACTAAATACAGTATATAAAGATACAGATGTCTTAACACACACTAAAAACAAAGTCGAAACCTCAGATCAAGAACTCCCTGAAGACTGTCAAGCTGAAAGAGAGACATTTTTTATCTAAGAACAAGGTAGAAGGGTCCATGTTACCCTATGACAATCAAGGCAGGATGGCAGCACACAATGTGTTAAAGGTTAGCCCAAAGCCAACTAGACTGGCCACTGCCAGTGCCAAGGCTAGTTCCCCAACCTGCCACATTTTTATTCCACCAGCCATTGAAAAATTGTGCAGGAAATGATGAACATGGAGGGCCTCCCTTCAATGAACTTCACTGAAATGTTCATATTTGTCAATGTGCCCTTTCTTCTTGTCAGAGTAATCACTTTTTACTTTATGTAGAATATTTAAAAATGGTAGTAATAATACAATAATCACAATATCAAAACAACAATAATAAAGTAAAAAAATCAATGATTGAGACCTGTAGTACAAATGAGGAACGTGTTTTAAATAAGGACAGTCCCCTATACTGTAAAACAGAAAAAAAGTTATTTACCAAGTTCTTAATGCATGGGAGACCATTTTTTTCATATAAAATTTATTTAAAGATTAAAATTAAGTTAGGTGGCTTTTCTAAAAGGGATGTGGTGACAGTAAGTTATTTTTGACCCTAAGGACAAGGGGAGTATCTTCTTATATACAGTAATACGGTACCGTGGCTGTCCGTTTGTCTGTCCAGGATTTTAAATCACCTGTAGCTCGCAAACCGTTTGACCTATTGACTTGAAATTTGGTACAAATCTACTACATGAGGTCTACTATCCGCTTTCAGGTGATGATTGACCTCCAAGGTTATTCCTCTTTTTAGTTTTATTTAATTTTATTGTAGAATCAACTCTTGGCAGCGGCCGTGCAATGCATGTGTACGGGTGCCGTTCTCATCCCTACCACCTTCACTGTCACTTCTCCTACCTCTTCAAATCTTAAATCATTCTTGAGGCAGATTGAAGACTTAAGTGCTAGCTTAAGTGAAAAATTAACGAAAACATACTAAGTAATTGCAACACAAACACTGACTTAATCAGTTTTGACGTGAAAAGATGCTGATGAAAGAAGAGAAGAAGCGGCCACTAGGGTGGAGAAAAGAAGAGCTGCTCAGGAAACAGCAAGCGCATCAACCTCTGAGCAAATAAATGCTAAACATACAGAGATAGAGGATGAAAACTCAAGAGTATGAATGCTTAAGTCAAGTGTATTCACTACACGTTATCGTGCAGTGCGCCGTTACTGGTACAGAATATTAAGACATCACAAAGGTTAAGATGATAATTAAAAATATCAGTGGAAAGGATTTGTGCTTATGTTCTTATGAGGTTTTTTCCATGTAAGCAAAACTGAAGATGGACACATGAAACCCAAAACTTTATGGAGAAGGCAATGCCATTAGTCAAATGTGTTTTTTCTTTCTAAGTGCAATAGTTTGGTTTACAATCAGCCTTCATCAACAGGCTGGAATTGCGTGTAACTTAGGAGATTCTTACCCTCCATACCCACTCTGTCTGTTATGGTTGTCTGAAATGCTGTTCACACTTTGTCTGTTATGGTTGTCTGAAATGCTGTTCACACTTAAGGTGGGATTTGCCATTTACGACCTAAACAACATATTTTTTATATATAAGATACGGTTCATTCATTTTTATTTCATTCTGATAAATGGTGGTATTGAAGAAACCCTTACTGTCAATATAACCGAAGTAAAGACCACCATTCCTCATGCTTTTTACCAGCATTTGGGCAGTATGAGTCCATAATTCCAGGATTTTCTTTGCATTGCAGGTGAAGAAGGGAAGTTTCAGTATGCTGGGGCAGAGTTTTAAGTTTGAACCAGTCTTCATTCAGGACCTTTCGGAGCTGGAGAGAGACAGACTACAAGAAATTGCTTTCTTTCATCTTCGTGAGAAAGGCTTTAGCAATAACCTCCTGATTTCCAAAGGTACAAGTGATTGTCTTTGCTATGCAGCTACTTTTATACTGGGCACAATCTGTCCAAAATAACATATGATCACACAGAGGATGAAATCTGGAATTTGACCCTGTCATGTAATGACCCCAGGGAACTGTGGGTGTGTGTTTAACTTATTAAAAGTAGTCATTTAACTAAACACTTCATGACTGAGAGGTAGAACATTTCTTCAGGAACAGGACTGGAAATATATTGACAGATTTAACAAAATAATACTTATGAAAGGAATGCAGGATAATATTGTTTTCTTGTGTTTTAAGATCTTTTGTGTCCATTAATATTCAGAGGAAGACTGTGCATGCAGTTCAATTTGTGTTAGGAAGGTGTCTTTAATTTTATTTGTATTTGTTTCCATGTGCTCTTTAATTCTTATATTAACGAGTTTATATTGTTATTGCTATGTTGACTACATCAATGTATTGTCACAATGTATTGTCATTTGTTTTTTCATGGGTGCCACCATTTTGTCTGTCTGGTTGCTATTTTGCCATGTGATTGATAGGAACATAAAGGCATAAGAGTAGAAGAAGTCTGACAAATGAGAGGAGACCACTCACTCCATCAGAGTCTCTTGTTTAGCTCATAACTAAGCTGTTCCAATATCTCATCCAGATAGGCACACAAGACCACTTATATTGCACTCACTCTGGGACGGATGGGAAACATACATGTTAAAGTGGGGGCTTTCACATGAACAGCCTTCAGGATGCTGGTTCTTACAGGGGCAATTTGTAGATCAACAGCAAATCCAATGAAATGGGAAGGTGAGACGTCAGAAGTAGGAACGCTGAAAATTCCCATACCACGTGAATACAGCATTATTCTGACGATTCATTACTATCATAAATTAGAGTAGTTAGGTAAACCTTCTTGTTAAGACTTCTGCTTTTTTTAACTTCAGATTCTGGTTAGTATTTTGGTTTTGATGAACTTCACATTATAGAATCATTTTACTCTTTTGTGTGTTTGTTCAAGCAAAACATTTCCTCACCTCACTCTTTTAAAAATTCTGTTCATTTGGACCATTCTGGCAGTGTGCAATGAACATTACAATATAAACCTGATGATCACCTTCTCCAGGCCACCTTGTCGTTAGTTGGACAGTTAGGATATGTGCCATCGATTGGTTCCCACACACAAACACGCGCGCACACTTTTACAAATCATTTCAGAACTGCTCGTGGGTGGAGTAAAAACCTGAGTATCCTAAACACGCCTGTCCCTCAGCACAGCCAACCGTCCCCACCGCTTCAGTGCCAGAGTATGGACCCAACAGTGAACTTAGAACTTCATTAAGGACTGATTTCACCATATTCTGTGGGCAATTATTTCTGAATAAACTGATATACATCGTAGGTGAAACAATTTTTGTTATCAGTTCTTTGTTTAAATTCTTTCTCTTGATGACAACTATAGGAGATGTGTTCACCTGAATGTTCTGTATAACTGAAGCTAGTTATGACATCTACTAAAGTGACCGTAGCAATGGCACAGTCTAAGCCAGTGGTTTCCAATCCCAGTCCTCAGGGACCCCAATGGATGCAGTTTTTTGTTCCAAGCAGTGAGTCGTTTTTCCACTAATTTATATGATTATTTAATTTGTTTGTTTTTTCTTCTCCTATTCTACATTTAGAAAAGAGAAGTAATGTAAGATTTTCACTTGTGAGAAATTTAAAAACATTCACATTTTTGCCACAGTTGTAAGTTCATAGCTCCCTTTTGTGATTTTCCTATTAACTCACCTTTTTGTCTGTGGAGTTTGTTCCCTTTGTGGTGTCCTAATACTGACAATTAACAATGAGCAGAGTAGACGCCAAGGCAAACGACAAAGAGCGATGGAAGACTGCTGCTACTTCAGTGTCAGTCAAAGTAGCACTGCCACTGGTAAATAACCAGACACCTGAAAAAGTTAAATTCTTCTGCTGCTACTACTACTACTGATGATGATGATAATAATAATAATAATAATAATAATAATAATAATGATGATAATTTCCCTCAAGAAAAAAAAATAAATGGCTCATTGGATGATGACAAGCTGCCAATTTTAGTGTACATTACCAAATAAAATTTATTATTATTATTACTATTATTTGGTAGCTGCAGGTATACATATATATATCCAAAGTATTGCCTAATAATACTTTTAACAAAAAATACATAAGAGTCAACATTTATTTTAAAAACGAAAATACCTGCATGATGACAAAAAAAAGATTACAGTATACAAAAGCAAAACTCATATTATCAAAAATAAAGTTTCACTCTTTTAAAACAGTTGTCATAAAATACCTAAAAATAATATAAAATATCTCCTTTCACGTAAGAATATTTAAAAGAAAAATCTAGAGATTTTTTTTTTATCCTTAAATACCACGTTCTAAATTTTTGATAACATTAAAAGCGTATTCCTGACAATAAATGTTATTGTGACGTTCATGTTTGTGCTTGTTTTTCATGTTCACTTCAGAAGAACTGTTGTGTTGTATTGAATTAAAAAATAGTAAAAATAAGTTAAAAATTCCTTAGATTGCTCTTTAAGGATGGGTCCCATCTCGACAGTTACTGTTTACAAATTATTATAAACCAAGTTATTGTGTCCCTGCTATTTTGGAAATGTATTATACACATTCTAGAGGCTATGGTCAAGCTAGTTGCACATTTTAAGCGAGCTGCTAGGTGGTCAAAGCTGTGAAAAGAGAAAGCCGCTCACTCGCGTTACAAAAGTGTTCCAAAGCCCACCTGTTCTGAAAACATCCCAAGCGTTTGACGGCATCACACGGCATGATGATGACTATATCTTGAAAAAAGATATAGATATAAACAGCACCAGATTATCTTCATATATCACACATTCATTCCTGCTACACTCTAATAAAGCCTAGTAAGTGCAGTTTTGAAATTTCTGATGTTAAACCTTTCAGCATTCAATGTTATTTGCCCAGGTGTATTCTAACAATGACAGCAAACAACTAGCAGAGCAGAAAATTAAGAGAGCAAGCCATACAGATGAATTAATAGAAAAACACGAAACAGAAGTTAAGAATCTAAAACTATGGCAAAAATACACATTTCTTATGCATGTGAATAACACACTGAGGGCGGCACGGTGGCGCAGTGGGTAGCGCTGCTGCCTCGCAATTGGGAGACCTGGGGACCTGGGTTCGCTTCCCGGATCCTCCCTTGCGTGGAGTTTGCATGTTCTCCCCGTGTCTGCGTGGGTTTCCTCCGGGCGCTCCGGTTTCCTCCCACAGTCCAAAGACATGCAGGTTAGGTGGATTGGCGATTCTAAATTGGCCCTAGTGTGTGCTTGGTGTGTTTGTGTGTGTCCTGCGGTGGGTTGGCACCCTGCCCGGGATTGGTTCCTGCCTTGTGCCCTGTGTTGGCTGGGATTGGCTCCAGCAGACCCCTGTGTTCGGATTCAGCGGGTTGGAAAATGGATGGATGGATAACACACTAATTCTCTTTTTTTAAAAAACAGAATAAGAAAGGAAAAAGTCCAGCTATTTAAATAGTGATGGACCAAAGGGAACAAAACCTGCAGTCCACCAGGCCTGACCCTGGAAGCCACTCACCTAACCCAATAATGTTGCAGGCCTAGTTATTAATACAACATTAATGCCATTTCCACCAGCTACCCATGAAAAACCATTGACTTAGCTCTTGTGACCTTGGCTTGCAAATTGGTGCTGTGGAATTGACTATTTCAAACTAATTAAATATCGGGAACAGAACAAATCTGACAAATGTCTGAAAACATATTCATTTCAAACATCAGTTTTGATGTAGCTCTTGTAGTGATTTACTGAAGCACTTACTGTTATTTGGTGCAAGGAAAAGACTATCACAAGACAGCAAATAAATGCTACTGGGAAAACACACTTCCATTTCACAAATCCAACCAGAATTGGCAGGATTTGTAAATCTGTTTGATTGGACTGTGTGATCCTTGTTGCAGGTAAGCCAAACTATGCCAGACTTTAAATGTGCGAAGCTTACAGCGTCCATCAAGAAAAGCCTGCAGTCTAATCTATCAAACACTTAGCATGAACGTCATGAAAGTAAGCATTTCATGCCAGGAGGATCTGAAGATCTTTGAGTGCATATTCACAATTTTCCTGTTTTATTTACTGCATGTATTGATATTGTAGCACCATGCATTGATTAGGTGAACTGCACGCTGCCATGCCACTGCCTTCTTTGTTACATGTGGGCACTAGTACCAGTGCATGAAGTCAGAGTCCTCATGTATGCCAGCTGATGGAAATCACAGCATGTTATCACAAGTTTTTTTTTTTTGGTACCTGGCAAGGGTGGCATAATTTTAGGGAGAAATGAACAGAATCATAAAAAGAAAATCAAAAATTGACTTATTCTATTAGAAAGGACAACAAAAACTAAAATCATAAAGAAAAACAAAGACTTTTGCATCTTGTGAAAGACCTTACAGGTTTTAATAGTAAACCCATCTCATTCGTGGGACTACAGACTAGAAATGTCAAACATGCGCATTCCTAAAATTTCAGCGTAGTGCTTTTGTGTTGACCTTGGCACATCTCTCACCTCCACTACCAAAACAATTCACAATGACCCCTCAATAAATGTTAACATTTAGAGGACAAACAGCTTGTGAGACCCCTTTTTCCTCATACAATGGTGGGCAACTGCTTGAACTGCATGTACAAATTGGCCATCAGTATGCTGTACCACATTAGCCCTGGGATAATGGAGTATGCTTCACAGTAACCTCTCATTTGGTCCTTTCTGTCTGGGCAATAATACCAAGGGCATGTTTTATCCTTACCATCTGGGAGGACCTCCTGCTAACAGATTCTCAGCTAAAAGTCATTGGTATCTCTTGGCTACTTCTTCCACGCACATCTGGATCAAGTTTATGTTTTTATATGCTCTAGACATACAATGAAAGCATTCCACAATAATCAGCTACTGTAACACAAAAGGCATCCTTAATGAAGAAATGGGCAATTGCCAAACAGTGGGGTAGTTTGTCAGTTGACCACAGAGTGTGACTATCAAGACAAAATACATGTTGTATATCCATAAGTTATTAGACAGGCCATCCAGTTTCAGACCCTGCTCTTCCAATAATGGTCAATGAGGAGTTGGAGCCAATCAGAGCAGCAGCTGGCCAGTACATCAAATTAGAACAATTTTGACAACAGGCCATTCAGTCCAACATGATTATCCATGCTATTCAACAAGATTCTACAAAATAACATCGAGGTGAGATCTGATGGTCACTAAAGTCCTACTCTCCACCACATTACTTGGCAACATATTCATTCTATGTGTCTGTGGTTCTTTGTGCTCACACTTGGTCAGTTTTGAGCTTCCAGTCAACTTAGATAAATGTGTTAGGAGGGCAGATGTTCAGAGAAGACTCATGTGAACATGAGGAGAAAGTGCAAGCCCAAGTAAGAGGAACTGCAGTGGTGATTTGATCCTGGATCCAAGTACTGCAAGGTAGAAACTCCATTAGCAACTACTCCTAGCCAACATTTTCAACATTTCACAAAGGAACAACGCTGTTTTTTGAGGCATTGGAACTTGAGACGTGATCCTGAAACCACCAATATCAGTAACTTTTGAGCCAGAACATCTCTGTGGCTATCACAAGGCTGGTTGTGAGATTATTTTGCCCTAAACATTTCAGAGGGTGTGTAGTTTTGATTCAACTGAACAAAATAATTCTGATTCCAGTTTCAATATTATTATAATTTTCTACACTAACCAAACTGCTTTGGAAAGATTCAGGAAATATTTAACAAATATGCACACGAAAAGTCGCACTGTCATCTAGAGGTCTATGTGCATTTTGACAGCTGTGTTTCATTTGTATGAAATCAAAAATTATATTTGAACCTGAAATCTTCAAAGTGCAATGGAAAATAATCAAATGGATAAGGAAAGCGCTGGCTTTACCACTGAGGAATGTTTATACAGTTCTGTGTTACACATTATGGTGGACGGGCTGTTCCAGTACTTTATACATTTATTGAAAAATATTGTAGAAAGGCAATGGGAAGCCAATATATGCTGGATTTGCAATATTAACAAGACCAATAATAGCATTTGTTACAGTGGAGAAAATATACCTCATTTTTTAAGCATTTCTTGGGCCATAAAACTCAACAGTCATCAGTTTCCCTTATTTTCTTTTGAAGGTTTTTGACTGTGTGTTGAATAACTTGGTGGGCCTCAGAAACTCATCAGGCAACAGTGGCAAAAATATGAAGGTTGATAGGCCTAACTGCTTTACAATCATTCTTCAACAAAGCTGTGTGGAGTTGGCAGTTTTATTTCAACCATCAGATCCTCCTTTCCACCCTCTCTAACCTTGGCAGCACTGGGACTGCCCTCAGGTGATTTGATTCCTACCTCTTGGGCAGATCCTACCATGTGTCCTAGTAAGGAGAGGTATGAAGGATGCACTACGAAAGCACGGGGGTGCCCCAAGGATTGGTGCTGGGTCTTCTCTTCTTCTCTCCATTGACCTCCACACTAGGCCCTGTAATCCTGTCTAATATTTTTTCTTATTAATGCTATGCTGATGATACTCGGCTGTACTTCTCATTTCTTTGAGAGGACCTCATAGTATTAGCTAGACTCTCTGCAAGACTCACTGATATTGCAACTTGGATAAAGAAACTCCATCTCCAGCTCCACCTGGCAAATATGGACCTTCTTCTTATCCTAACTTGCCTGTCCTGCACCCCAACTTTGTTCAGCTTGAATTACTATTGCAAATGACCACCAAGACTGCATGCAACCTTTGGATTACCAGCTGGGCTTCACTCACCATTTTGAAGCAGTTTCTCAGTCTTACAGATTCACTCTATAAAACATCCACAAGATCAAACTGTATCTGACAGAATATGCAGCACAACTCCAGGTCCAGGCTTTGGTCTTGTCACATCTTGAATACTACAGCACTCTGCTGGCAGCAGTTACTGGCATGTGTGACCAAGGTGCTGCAGATGATTCAAAATGCAGTGGCATGTGTGATGTTCAACCAGCCAAGATGAGCACGTCACTCCTCTTTATAGATCTCTTCATTGGCTCCATGTAGCGGCACATATTAAGCTCAAATCCTTGATGCTTGCCTACAGAGTAGTCAACCACTCAGCAGCTATAAATATTGAGACAATTGTGAGGTCCTGTGCTCCTTCTCAACCACTCGGGTCTGCTGATTAATGGTGTCTGGTGTTGCCAGCTCTGTGTGGCATCAAACCTCAGTCCAGACTTTTCATGTGTAGCTTCTAGCTGGTGGAATGAGCTGCCCATCTCCATTCGAAATTCTGCCTTTCTGAATGTGTGTAAGAAGCATTTGAAGACTCTCTTGTTTGGTCTAGGCTTTTGTAACATAGAAATTGTAACTCACTCGTATTTTGTTCTGATCTCTTCACTTGTAATGATTAGTTTTGTACTCTTGTCCTGTAACACTTCTTTCCAAAAGCGGTCTGCCGGTTTGATATTTACTTGATCTTGTTGACCTCATTTGCAAGTCGATTTGGACAAAAGTGTCTGCTGAGAAAATAAATGTAAATGGTATGAAATGTTAGTAGCAGCTTAAGTCCATCATGTTGACTTTACCACATGCATTAAAATATTAGAACAATCTAGACAAGAACAGGCCATTCCGCCCAACAAAGCTCACCAGTCCTATCCACTTATTTCTTTCATAAAAAACATCACGTCGAGTCTTCAAAGTCCCTAAAGTCTTACAGTCTACCACACTATTTGGTAGCTTATTCCAAGTGTCAATTGTTCTTTATGTAAAAAAAAACTTCCTAATGTTTGTGTGAAATTTACCCTTAACAAGTTTTCAACCGTGTTCACGTGTTCTTGATGAACTCATTTTAAAATAACAGTCTTGATCCACTGGACTAATTCCCTTCATAATTTTAAACACTTCAATCATGTCATCTCTTAATCTTGTTTTCCTTAAACTGAAAAAGCTCAGCTCTTTTAATCTTTCCTCATAATTCATCCCCTGTAGCCCTGGAATCAGCCTAGTTGCTCTTCTCTGGACCTTTTCTAGTGCTGCTATGTCCTTTTTGTAGCCTGGAGACCAAAGCTCCAGATCAGGCCTCATCAGTGTGTTATAAAGCTTGAGCAGAACCTCCTTGGACTTGTACTCCACACATCAAGACGCTATATAACAACGTTTTGTTTGTCTTCTTAATGGCTTCTGAACACTGTTTGGCAGTTGATAGTTTAGAGTCCACTATGACTCCTAAATCCTTCTCATAAAGTGTACTCTCAATTTTCAGACCATCCATTGTGTATTCAAACCTAACATTTTTACTTCCTATGTGTAATACTTTACATTTACTGACATTAAATTTCATCTGCCACAAATCTGCCCAAGCCTGTATGCTCACCAAGTCTTTCTGTAATAATATAACGGATTCCAAATTATCTTGTAAATCACCTATCACGGTATCATCTGCAAACTTAGTCATACTGGTATGTTTGTTCAGGTTGTTAAGATCAATGAAATGTAAGGAGTTTTCAGTGTAAAAGAGACAACTGAATTGGCCTAATTGTGTTAGGAATTCTGAAGTGTTTCAACTTAAACACCTGTGTACTGCTAGCTGTTTTTATGGATCTGGCAGCCTTACCATTGGTGTTGTAATTAGCTATTGTATTATTGCATTATGGGATAGCACACTGGGTAGTACCACTGCCTCTAGTATTCTTCAGATCCAGTACCTATACATGGACCTCGTGGAGTTTACAAATTCTCCTAATGTCCATGTGGGTTTCCTTCCACATCTTTCCAAAGATGTGCAGGTTAGGTTGTAGGCAATTCCAAACTGGCCTTCATGTGAGTGTCTATGAAGGTGTGGGTGTGTGAGCTGACACTCTCTTTCTTGCCTTGCAATCTACACTGTCAGGATAAACTCCAGCCCCCCCACAACACTAAGCTGGAGAGTGAGAGGAGATTTTACTTTTATAGTTTTTCATAATTTTACAAGTATGAGAGCCCCAAATTGAGATAGTTGGACCATCCGGTGAGGGTGCTGAGAACACCCCAGAGTGAGGGGTCTGTGTATACACATTAGAGACATTTTCATGATTACATCGTACTGATGATCTAATGGGCCTTAGTCACTTTCTGAGGTTATTCCCACATTGACCCTCACTAGGACTAGGGGAGCAGAAACTGGATAGATGGATGGGAAAGAGAAGAAACCAGAGGGGGGATCCAGCAATTCTGTCCAAGACTGAAGGCATGTTGTCAGTGCAGAATAATTCCAGTGACCAGAAAGCTTCTGTATTTCATCATTTGACTTGCACATTCCAGCCCTTTCAACTAGTAAACACACAAGGCTTTTCTTTTCTCACCATTTTGTATCCTTTTTTAAAAGCATTACACAATAAATAATGTCCGCAGAGAGATTCCATCAAGAAAGGGTTAAATCCCAGTTTAGAACTTTTAAGACGAAAATGTAATTATGCCCGACATTAATTTAAAAAACAAAAAAATGAAAATCCATCCCCTGTGGTACTTACATTTTTAAGGCTTTTATTTATGTAGTCACACAAGCTGAAAATCTAATGCAGGAAGTCTATTAAAAGCAAACTGACCACTAATGACCCAACGTAAACTTGCAGTTTTCTACAGTTATGGGAATGTGACCTTAACCATGTCTTTGTATCTGCAGCGGTTAATCCATATATTTCTGAAGCTGTTGCTTGATGGAATTGTTTAATCTGTCTGTGAAATCAAACATCTGTTCATTCAGAGGGTTTGAGGATGAAGTTTTAAAGTCTGACAGGCTGGATATTTGAGCAAAATGAGAGCTGCTCGATTTATCACTCGTTTTCCTTTCATACTATCTGTATGGTGTATAAATAAAATGAGTATGGATTCTGCCTTACACAGAAAGTGGAGTGGAGAAAAGAAGGAAATTCTTTTAACCACAAAAAATGTGGGCACATTGAGATCTCCACTACAGTGAATGAGGCATTTCATAAATTTACAGACATTTAATGAATTCAGCTAGCTACATTTAGCCCAGGGGGTACTGTACTGTACAGTTTAACACTTTCCTGCAGTATGGCGGATATGCAGTGTGAGACGGGTGCCATCTTTAGATGAAACCTCTGTCCACAGTGATCTAAGTGCTGCTTTTGATAAAATGGATCATGCCATTCTGCTAAATCATTTGGAGCATTTGGTAGGCATTAAGGACTCAGCTCTAGCTTGATTCAATCCATTGACACTTTTTCCTCCGATGCTACTATTTGTTGTAGAGTTCCCCAAAGAGCCATTCTGGCCCCCAACACTCTATGCCATATACAGTATATTTTTCCTCTAGAATCAGTCATTGAGCATCATAATATTGCATTTCATTGCTATGCTGATGACACTCCATTATATTTAACCTTAAAGCCAACCGATAAGGATTCAATAACCAATCTGATTGACTGCCTTGAGGATGTCAGATGCTGGAGGGCCAATAACTATATTCAGTTAAATGAGAATAAGACGGAAGGTGTTGCTCCTTGGAACTCCCGCTTCTATCAGTAGCCTTGCCAAAAACCTTAGCTCTTTGTCCCCCATACTAAAATGTATGTAGAAAGCCTGGGGGGCGATTTTTGATTCTTCTTTCTGCTTCAACAGACAGATAATTGCTGTGCTCAGGGGTAGTTTCTATCAACTCAGAAACGTAGTTAAAATCAAAATTTCATCTGCTGAAGACCTGCAGACTGTTATCTATGCCTTTATCTCCAATAGGCTTGATTATCATAATTCGCTGTACCATGGAGTCAGTCATAGCTGTCTCGTCTTCAGCTAGTTCAGGTTGTTAGCAGGTTCGTTCAGGTTACTCCTATCTTGGCCTCTCTTCTTTGGCTGCCTGTTAGGTTCAGGATAAGGTTCACAGTACTTCTCTAAATAATTCGGCTCCTCCATATATCTCAGATCTCCTCATCCAACTTTCTTCATCCAGGGCACTTTGATCATTTTCCCAATCTCATTTTTAGTGCCAAATTCTCACCTAATAAGGAGAGGGGATTCAAGCTTTTTCTGTGGCTGCCCCTAAACTCTGGAATGAGTTACCTTTATTCGTCAGAACTTCTTCCACAACTCTAATATTTAAATCCCATTTAAAGACTCGCCTTTTTTCTCAGGTTTTTGGAGACACTGATTGAGGCATTTATTATGCTTTGGCTTGGGAGTCATTATGCTTTTATGCTTTGAGGTTTGGAGACTTGTTTTTGTATTGTCTTTGTTAGTTTAGTCTTATTTTGTGTTTTATGTTGAAGGTTTATTTCTGTTTGAATTTGTACAGCACTTTGGTGCAGCTGTTTTTTCAATGTGCTTTATAAATAAATTTGATTTGATTTGATGTGCGTCATTGGGATATGGAACAAACGTTGAATGAATAATAGAGGGGCAGTGAAGGCACCACACTGATGGAGGGCTGTGAGGCGGTACTTTTAACTTCTGAACCAGTGTACCAAATACCCCAGGACACTATGGGGGAGCCATTAGTGCTCCAGTGTTGGCTAAGCACTGAAACCTAACCTTGGTACAATGGACTATACAATCAATTAGCTGTGTATTGTTGAATACTTTCAGTTAGGATATGTTTATCTTAGGCAGACAACTTACATTATGCACAGACACACAATCCTAAAACAAAAGCCACACCACTTTGTATATCTGACCATATCTTGCAGAGCTGCCACTGTTGATGAGACAGACACACAGAAATACTGTGTGCAAAGCTAAAATGGATATTTTATCTTATGAATTAAGGTAATTATGTACTTTAAACCGGGTGGCACGGTGGCGCAGTGGGTAGCACTGCTGCCTCGCAGTTGGGAGACCTGGGGACCTGGATTCGCTTCCCGGGTCCTCCCTGCGTGGAGTTTGCATGTTCTCCCCGTGTCTGCGTGGGTTTCCTCCGGGTGCTCCGGTTTCCTCCCACAGTCCAAAGACATGCAGGTTAGGTGGATTGGTGATTCTAAATTGGCCCTAGTGTGTGTTTGTGTGTGTCCTGCGGTGGGTTGGCACCCTGCCCGGGATTGGTTCCTGCCTTGTGCCCTGTGTTGGCTGGGATTGGCTCCAGCAGACCCTCGTGACCCTGTGTTCGGATTCAGCGGGTTGGAAAATGGATGGATGGATGTACTACAAACCAAGTCACATCCTGCCACAGGCCAGCAGTGCAACTCTAGTTATCTAAGGGCACAGATGTCAGACGCACGCCATTTCAGGGGTAAAATAATGGCCATTTGCAATGTCGACAATGTTGATAGAACCGTATCAAAAATCTCCATCACTTTCTGCTGTCCACCATCACACTCTTCAGAGTCACCAAGACTAAGGCAAGAACTAACAGCTGCATGAGGATTTTTTTTATATTTCATATCCACAACTACCATATTTGTTCTCTTTCTCAAGACCGTTCAAAGCTTGTCAAGCTTGCTACCACTCCAGCATCTGGCCTTCCTCCCAGTTTGGGAAATGCATCAACTACAAAGTTTTCACACAAACCCAGTTATGGGCACTGAATGATTTATAACACTGCAACATATCTTTCAGTTTGTAGTTTCTGAGACCCCCAGAGCCCCTGTATTTCACATGTTGTGATTCTCACAGCTAGTAAAAGGCGGCAGGGAACATAATGTAGGTATAAGAATGGCACAAGACATTGAATAGTCCGACTGGGAGTCAGTCTTTAAAAGAAGAGCCCACGCTGAGGACTGAAGAGGTACAGAAGGTTGCTTGCTAAATTGTGCAACCTCTGTGGATGGTAGCAATTGCAGAAAATTAAAAACAGGCAGCCCTGATCTGATTTAAATTAGTCTTGTTGATGTGCAATTTACTTATTGTAATGAAATTGTTGAAATTTAAAAAAAAAGAAAGAAAAGGCAGCCCCGGAACACAGTGCAGAGACCTGTAGACATTTCCCTAAAATTTGAAGAGAAAGTGTTTAACGTTCAGACAGCATCTCAAGAAGCCTGCTTTAACATTTCACATGCATGTTATCTCTCTGGCTACACTCCTAGAGGTTTGTCCAATTTCAAATTGCTTGGTGATGGAATTTCCTGTAAACAGCTTATGAGAGGCTTTGGAACAAAGATGAACTCCAGTTAATGACCGTTTTCCTTGCTATAGGAACATTCTCAAACCCTCTTAATCCAATAGCATAATACTAAGAAATGGTGTTGTGGCACAGTGGTTAGCCTTGCTGCTTCTCAGCTTGAGAGTCCAGGATGTAACGGCTAGCAAAGTTAAAATCGGTGCTGCTTGCCAACCCTGCATCCATAATGGTTTTCTTATGGTACTCTGCTGCTCCTTTCATGTCCATAAGACGTGTCTGGATGAGGTCAACTGGCAGTTCTGAACTGGCCCTGTAAGAGAGAGCGTATGACTGGTGATGGACTGATGGGCCACGCATGCTTGGAAACCACTTTGCCAACAATGCTGGCACACAAGCCAGAAAATGTAACTTCATAAAAAGAGATGGATGACTTTAAATTGTAAACTTTAAGAATTTGATGCCTACTGTTTATCATGTAATTGTATAAAAGTAAAATTAACTAGTTTCCAACAGTACACTGAAATGCACTATACAGTCACATGAAAAAGTAAGTATACCCCATGGAAATTGACTTTTGCAACATATTTGAGCAGGCAAACTGTGCCTGGAGATAAAGGTGATATACCTGAATAAAATTACAAGGAAATTAGCCTTTTTCAATCATTTGTTCAATGAAAATATTAATAGATGTAATGGTCTACTGGGGAAAAAGTAAGTCCACCCTTGGCCTCAGAAACTGCTATTGCTTCCATCAGTATAAATGACTCCTTGTAGGTGTTTTGCACAACTACCCACCATCTCTGATAATGGCTCAGTGAAATTTCTGACCACTCCTCAATTCAAAACTCCTTCAGTTGCCAGACGCTGGTGTTGTTTCTTGCATGTACTGTCCATTTGAAATCCTCCCACAGCATTTCAATGGGTTCAGACCAGAGCTTTGACTAGGCCAGTCCATAACCCTCCATTTCTTCTTTTAGAGCCATTCTTTGGTGGATTTGCTAGTGTGCTTTGCATCATTATCATGTTGAAAGGTCCATTTCTGGTTCAACTTTGTCTTTTGAACAAATGGCCTCACATTTTTCTCAAGCACACTTTGATATATAACACAGAATCCAGAGTTGACTCGATAACTGCAAGCGCTCAGACCCAATGGAAGCAAAACAACCTAAAACCAGAACATTTCCACTGCAATGTTTCACAGTTGTTATGAGGTTCTTCTGTGGTCAACTCTATTTTTGATTCATTTGTCCAAAATACATTGATTCAGAAGGATAGATCTTTGCCTAGATGTTCAATGGCAAACTGTAGTCTTGTTCTAATGTTCTTTTTGGACAGGAAATGCCTTTTCCTGGCACACCTCGCAGTAAGTCAAATTTGTCCAGTCTCTTTCTGATTGCAGATGCACACACTATGAGTTACCTACAGATCCCACAATGAAATTTTGGGGGTTTTGGAAACTTCTTTTAGCATCAAATGATCAGTTCTTGGTTTGAATTTGGTGATCCAGCCAATCCTGGACAAATTAGCAGTCATGTAAAATCTTTGCCACTTGTAGATTCCTTACAGTGGAATGACTGATTTCAAATAATATGGCAGGCTTTATAAAACACTTGCCAGACTCATAGACATCCACAACCTTGTTTCCGGGGGCCTTAGAAAGATCTTTTGATGTTGGTGTTATGGCACAACATGGATCAATAGCTAAGAGAACATCAGACCCTCGATATCTGCAGTCAATCTCATAATCTAAGTGATGTGTCACATGTCCCACCATCTTACTCACTAAGGATGTTCTTATCGTTGGCACTTAATCTGGAACTCCTGATTCTAAATTTGTGGATTGGATTTTAAGTGGCAATGAATATAGAGATTAACTTATTTTTTCCCATGTGGCAAATCTGCATTTTTGTTTACTTAGATTATGATTATACATCACATCAGTTTTATGTGCCACTTGTTCAAGTATATCACCTTAACCTGCAGGCGCTGTTTAAATTAAGATCTACTGTTTGCCTTTTTGAGTATGTTGATAAAGTTGATCATTTCCATGAAGGTACTTACTTTTTCACATGGTTGTATATAAAACAATTAATATGTAACACACTCTTTAAAAAAAAAAAAAAAAGCATGAAATGATATGTATATTACATTAAGACAGCAAGGCAAGATTATATGTCCACAGTGTATCTGTAGGGTTTTCCCTAACATTTGTAGGAAGTCAGGTTTTCTTAAATTGATTACCCTTCTGGAAAGCTGAAAATCATTTGCATTTTTTATTAAGAGGGCTATCATAGCCTTGATTATTGAATATGTCGTCCCGCCCCATGTCGTCTGAAGGAGAATTTCCTCCAAAAAGACATGTTTGTAATTTTAATTTACTTGTAGGTTTCTTTATTTAGCACATGTTTTTGATCCAGTGGGGCTTATAAACAAAATTGTTTCCATATTTATTGGCAGTTTGGCCTGCTTGGGGTCACATAGTGAGGCAGTGAGTGGGATACACCAGTGACCTTGTAGTTTACAAGCCTTATTCATTAGCCCACCTTCTGTCACCCCTGTTCTGTCTGCATTGCTGCCCCACTTCATTTTGACAGTGTGGTATTTTGCCAGGATGCTGCAGTATATGCAGTGCACTTACAAACAAGCCAATGGCTATTTCTGATGAAGTCTTGTGTTGACCTTTCTCATCTTCACCTTTCTTCTTCTGCGTGGTGAACTCAGTGTCACTCTCCATCCTGCTTGATGAGCTGACTGTCTGCCAGTGTGGGTGTTGGTGTGCACAGGTACAAATTAATCATTATTCTTATTGTTGTTATTTTCAGATTCACCCAAAAGAGAATTAAATCTGCGGATGAGACTGGATGCCTTATATAAAGAGAAAAAAGAAAAAGGTAAAAATAAATTTTTTGAAATGAATAGACTGATATTTTCATTGTTGTAGTTTAACAAAAAAATGAAGTGTGTCTCACCCAGAGTGGTGGTCTTGTGCCTTATGCCATTGTAGCTGGACTATTCTCCTGCTCATCTGTAATTCTTGTAAAGTATATAGAAAAAGAGTGTTCTTAGCCAAAACAAAAAACATGCAAAAGTTGAATATACAGGAATAATGGATTATGAAATACAGTATGTACTTTGATAATACATACAATTTATTTTCGAGAATGATGACACAGCAGGTTGCATTGCTGCCCCACAGAGCTTGGACCTTATGTGTAATCTGTGTGTCCCCTCTGTGTTCACATGGGCTTCCCCTTGGGCCTCGGGTCACCTCCTACAGTTTGGGGACTTACTGTCAGGATATCTTGGAACTCTACATAGGGCTGGTGTGAGTGAGCAAGCAGAGATTTGCAATGGACTGTCACACCACTCAGATATGATTCTACCTTTGTGCCCACTGACATTTTGGCTTGAGGTCCTTGCAACCCTGTAAGCAAAGCACCTGCAGGTGGACAAACAGCGCTGTACCTTCCGAAGAGCAAGGAAAAGGCAAAGTGAGAATATGAATGGATAAATTCATTATAGATAAAATTTAGGTTTGTAAATGTACATGTATTTCTTTATTTAGTCATTATTTTAATCCAAAATGACTTGCAAACCATTTGTGTCAAGTACAACTGCTATATTATTGCTAATTTGGTAGGTGCTTTTGCCCAGGAGGATTTCAAGGTCTGGTTATGTTACAATTGTTTGTGTTAAAAATAAGGCCACAAGCAGGCTAAGTGACTGGCTAAGGACCACAAAGTGAGTGAGGATTGTTCCAGCAGCTTTGTGTTATACAGTATAACCATTTACACTTAAAGGGATGTCATTATGTAACCAATAAAGCGTTTACATTAATTTGTAATATTAATCTCTCTCTCTCTCTCTCTCTCTCTCTCTCTCTCTCTCTCTCTCTCTATATATATATATATATATATATATATATATATATATAATCCAACATCTGTGTGTCTGTCTGCTTTTCACAAGAGAGAACTACTTAATGGATTTAGATTGGTTTTTTTTCTGTAATTTGCTGGAACATTCTGGTTGATTTTGTGACTTCTCTCATTGTGCTAAGTATCATAGTTTGTTGCGGTACCGATTTATTTGTGCGAATCTGAGAGAGTGGCTGCAGGCCGAGTAGAGGGGGCAGGACCCTCCTCACTCACATGCAAGCCTCTGGGCATTCCTTACCTCCTTACTACTTAACGGATTTAGATTGTTTTTTTTTCTATAATTTGCTTGAACATTCCAGTTGATTTTGCGACTTCTGTCATTGTGTTTAGAATCACAGTTCACTTGCAGGAGCAATGTATTCATGCTAATCCGAGACAGAGGCCGCGGGACGAGGGGAGGGGGAAGCATGACGTCAGGAGTGGGGAGCCAGACAGGGCCCTCCTCACTGTCCTGTTTCACTAATACGTGGGTAGAGCTGAAGGGGACAGCTCGTCTGTTATAAATATTTTGTATAATTTACACTGCATAGCCTATTGACATATATGGAATTTTATGTGAAGTATTAATTACTTGCCAAGGTACCTATCAAAGACAGTTAATAGAATCATTTAAAAATACTTGCTATCTCTTGCCTGCCTTTCTTCCATATTTATGTGTGCGTGTGAATGTCTCTTCATCGCCGCTCCCTTTCTTCCAATAAAAACCTGCTTCTCACACTCTCATTATTTTCAAGGCGCCTTTCTCACTTCCTGTCTGGTTTGATACTTTTCTGTCTTTTAAAGGTGACTCTCTTAGCATGCACCTTTACTTCTCCTCATGCGTCTCTCACTTCCACTTCTTCTTTCATCACTCCAACAAATCCAAACTGACCAATCATACTAAAGCCAATCTGACCAATCACATTGCTCTAAAGGGACTGGATGCACAGACCCTAGTGTTTTATTATATACTAGCCAACCCGCGGCGTAGCATACGCTGCATAATCAGGCCACTTTTTTAATGATTTTTAAGCACAGGGAAAAAATTAACATTTGAAAAATCCGTAATTCAATAAACCACCAAGAAAAGTAACATTGTAACAATGCACGGTACGAACCAACATACAATTGTCCATGACTGAAAACTGGAGGACCGCCATCGCGCCTTCTCCTCCCGCTCGGGCGTGGAGGGCGGAACGGGAGGAGAGGGGAAGGACGCCCATTCCGCCCCCTCCGTCATGCTAGTTCAGTATGCACTACCTGCTCACATGTGCCCACCCCCAACTCGTCACCTGAGCGTATGACCCGCACTTACTGGGAATTCCTCGTTTGTGGGGAACAATTGCAGCACGAATGGGGTTCAACGGCTTACCCACGCCTCTCTGCGCTGGGTAGACACACGTTGATCCATTCAGTGTAGCGCGCGTGCAGTTACCTGATGCAGGAATCTGTATAACATTGAAAGAAGTGTTGTTTCCATGAAATACATTTGAAGCGGTGGCAATGGAAGGCAAATGAACAGTCAACGTGGCTCACAGCTGGATTGACGCCATGTTTTGTGTCACCCGACCATGGTAGTAGCGAGGGGGGGGGTGAACAAAGGACAGGGACGTAATCAGTGTGAGCATATGACCCGCACTTACTGGGAATTCCTCGTTCGTGGGGAACAAATGCAAGCCCCGGTTTCCAGCACGAATGGGGTTCAACGGCTCACCCACGCCTCTCTGTGCCGGGTAGACACACATTGATCCATTCAGTGTAGCGTGCGTGCAGTTACCTGATGCAGGAATCTGTATAACATTGAAAGAAGTGTTGTTTCCATGAAATACATTTAAAGCAGTTTCTGGGCGGGGCTTCGTTGTTTCTTTCCCATGGTTTTCGATGGTGGATGCGGTTGGGTGTCGTAACCGAAAAGAATAATGAAAAGTCAACGTGGCTCAGAGGTGCATGTGGACTCCTAGCACAGACGAAAGTGACTTACGGGGTGGTCGGTGAGTTGTAGCGTCCGGGCACATGAGCAGGCAGTGTGAATGCCTAGAGGGCGAGGGTGGACGCGGGCCAGGGAATAAGGAGTGTTGGTGGGTGGGGAAGCGTTTTCCGTGTTCCTGCAGGACCATCTAAGAAGACGCATGTTTGTCGCGGATGCGGTGGATGCGGGCCGGGGAATAAGGAGTGTTGGTGGGCGGGGAAACGTTTTCCGTGCTCCTGCAGGACCATCTAAGAAGACGCATGTTTGTCGCGGATGCGAATTGCAGTATGTAGCGTGTAAAACTGTTTGTGATGGTGCACGCGGTCGTGCGTCGTAACCGAAAAGTCAACGTGGCTCAGAGGTGCATGTGGACTGCAGCTCAAACGAACATAAATGACGGCGTGTTTTCCAAGGCGTCGCGTCCGAGTTGGTGGGCGTGGCTCTGCAAGTTGTTGTCGTATCCAATGGTCTTAGAGTTGGTGGGCGTGGCTGTCTTGCGTGCTTTCCATGGGTGGCTACTTGTCAGCGGCTTAGTGAATTATATATATAGATTAGATAGACAGATAGATTGTATTACCTCATTACTTTATAATGACACATTCTACCATTTTTAGCCTTTTTTTTTCTTTTCTGAGTCACACACATCATGAGTGAATATCAGCTTCATGTTATGAAGAGAACTCCTCACAGACAGAACAGAGATCTTGAATAGAAGCCTTGTGTCTGATTGTGTGAGGCAGCAGCAGCCCTAACCACTGTTCTACCATGGCACACAAAAACTGTATGCAATACAGAAGGAATTATTTCATTTGGGCAGTACAGCATTGGACTGAGGTGTTGCCTCACAGAATATGAGTCCCAGACAGTTTGATCAGGAGTTTAAGTGTCTGTTGTGATGTATCTGAGTGCTCTCTGCATGCTTTGTGGAACGTGAAGTTTCCTCAGTCTGATAACATGTTGCTATGAGAATCATGGTCATTTTGGTGGCCTAAGCAAGTGACATAGCCTGGTGTTATATTTATAGTCCAAGGTGTACAGGGTGAACTGAAAAGGGGACAGGACTGCTCCTTGTGGTGCTCCAAAGTTGCTCGCATCCATATCAGAAACAGTCTTAAAAATTGTGGTCTGCGTGAGGGACAGTCCGTTATACAGGACATCACAGGCCCATCCACTTGCATATCTCTGAGTTTACCACTTAACAGGGATAGCTTGGTGGTATTAAAGGCATTTAAGAAATCAAAAAACAATCTTCACAGTGCCGCCAGCTTTCTCCAAGTGACAATAAGCCTAATGAAGCAGATAGGTAATTGCATCTTCCATTTCAATCTTGGTCCAATAGGCAAACTTCTGTGGGTCCAAACGGTTTTTCGCAAGTGGACTCCTATAGTCCAGGACCATCCTCTTTAAGGTCTTCATTATGTGGGACATAAAGACAAGTGGTCTGTAGTAATTAGATGAAGAGGCATCTGCCTTCTTTGGAATTATAACGATGCAGGATGTTTTCCATAGCAGTGCCACTTTTGGCAGCTTTAGTGACAGACTGATCAGGTGACAGAAGATACCACAAAGTTGGTCAGCACAGGCCGTAAGAAATTGAGAACTGGCCCCAAAGGCTTTTCCTGTGTCTAGCCTCCTCAGTTGTCTCCACACTTGGTCTTCAGTTATGGACAGCCCATACTGATGATCAAAGGCGGACTCATCATTGGCCATACCAGTTGAAATGGAAGTGGTAGGACTTGTTAATGCAGTAGGGATGGTATTCAGGGAATGGACATTGGTCTATTGGGAATGGTCTATTTAAAAATTGTTTTAGGGGGTTAGCTTTGTCCAAATTTCCTTCTAACACCTGAGACTTGGATTGCATGCTGAATTGCCCAGTCCATTTCAAACATCCTTCCTGTTTTTCTGTTTTAGCTCTGTAAGCTCCCTTTCCTTCGTGTAGCTTTAGAACCTCCTTGTCACTAAATTGGAATGCTCTCCTCTTCTCATTCAGGAGATGCTGTGTGGTGGCAACTCTACAAGTGCTGTAGTGGTGCCATTCTGAATATACCTACAGTATTACAGTCTAACAATAAAACATTTAATGTTTGTGTGGTTGCACAAGAATTGTACTAATAGGTAACAAGCAGTAAAATGGCTCAATAATTGGGATGTCCGCCATTCAGCCCCAGAGAGCCAAGTTTGAATCCCAGCCTTCCAGCATGGTTACAGTTTCTGTGCCTTATCTTTGTGTGTGTGATTCCTTCAGGTACCCCTAAACTAATACTGTACATTAGGCCAACTCCCGTGGAGTGTATGTGTGCATGTTGTGTCATGGTGTATGTATGCTGTTCAGTGTTGCTTTTGCACTTGATTCTTCCAAACTTTACTACGACCATTAAGAAAATCGATGGCTATATTCTTATGGACCTCTAGTCCATGGCTGTATGAAGTCGTGTGCCCAAAGCTATCACAATGGCTCCCTGTGACCCTGAAGTGGAAAAGGCAGATTGTTAAAAAAATGATTGTGAAGCAATGTCACCTGGCATGGCATGGCAGAGCAGTTATTAGCACTGCTGCTTTACAGCGCATGGACACTTAGCTAAAAATCCCAGGCCTGGCCGCTGCCTTGTGGAATCTACTACTTTCTCTGGGGACTCCAGTTTTCTTCCCACATCACAAACACATGCATGTGAGGATAACCTTGAGGGAGTGTGGTTGTGGGTGTGTGTGTATGTTCTGTGATGGGCTGGCACCCTGTCAAGGATTGGCTTGTACCACAAACCTTATGGCTGCAGACTTTATGACCCTGAATTAGACAAAGCAAGTACAGTAATTGAATAGACAATATAATCTAAACATTACATCTTGTATGATATGTGCATTATTCTACTATATTCTACTATAATACCTTATCAGATATATACTGTAGAATGATGTTCACTTCTATTTGAATTAAAATGAACAAATGCATCCTCATCCTTAACTCTTGCAGAACTCCTTTCACAAAAATCATTAGTGAAACTGTAGATCTTCCCCAATCTCAACTACTCAGCCAAGCACTTTAGAAGAACCCGGCCATTCTAAAAGCTCCTCACTTCCAGCCCCAGCAGGTAACAGGGGAATTGTGGGAATGTCCTGAGGTTCATGTGAACATTTCACGCACAAAGCCAAAGACACAGCCATTAGGGACAAAAAAATGTTTATTATTTTAAAGGAAATACTAAAGGTCCCGATATGGTTACCACACAAATGTAAAACATATGTCGTTCTTAATTACCATTTCTGTAGAGAATGCATCTCCAGAAAGTGCTGACGACAATCCACGCTGGAGTCTTCTTCAAGCCTGTGATTTGTGATTCACTCTCAATGAGACCACACACAACTTGTCGATCTGTTTTTAAAGTGCTAATTGCTGCCATTCGTCCCTGGCCACAGAGCATGAAGGAAACATTTGGTTGTAACGTGAGTTGATGCTAGGAAGGTACTCAGGCACTTGTATTTATTAATGGCTCCAGTTGTGTTTGACTTTCAGTGACTAATGGCACAGTCCTAGTTATCATTTAAAATAGTGAATGTCAGTCAGACAGTCTTCATTTTATATACTGCAGCTTGTATTTTGTGAAGTGCACAGGATCTCTGCTAAACAGGTTCTTTTATCATGCTGCATAACGGTAGCCCAAAGACACTGACACCCAACTCAAAACACTCAACCAGTAGCTGAAGGATGTAGCTTACCTTTTAATCCTGATTTAACTTCTTAAAACAAAGAGCAGTCAAAGCACAGAGAGGCAGCACATCATCAGAACTTGAGTCTCTGATTCGACAGGATCTTGGGTAAATGTGTGATGTGTGTGTGTGTGTGTGTGTGTGTGTGTGTGTGTGTGTATGTGTGTGTGTGGCTGCTCTTCTACAGTATGTTCAAATAAAAGCTTCACAGGCTCTATGACTTCTAACAAGACAGCATTCTTATATGTAAGGCAGAAAGACAGGAGCAGCAGCGTGGTGTGGTAGCTATCCTTTTTATAATTATTATAATATTATTTACAAAATTTGGCAAATGAACAGTATAATTCCATATCCCAACCAATCCCAACCAAATATTCTGCCGGTTTTTGACTTACCAGTTTAATCTTATATCCTCTCTCTGGATATTTGTACTACAAAAAGGTTTGGTTGAATCCTCAACCAGTCACCAGGTCATGGGGGCAATTTTAAACTGACCCTCAGAAACACTTGGATCAGGAAGGACACATGACTAATACACCATGAAGGGATCTCCTGTGGTGCAAACTGTGAAAGGTGAATGGGGAAAACCGTGATGTGAAAAAAAAATAAAAGGAATTTGGTGAAAGTCTCCTGTTGTTTGGGGTGGGGGGGTTAACAGATCAGAACAAAAGAAAGCACTTTGGCTAACTTGATCCTAGGTGCTGTGTTTAATAAAAGAACAAATACTCCCTTCTCTTTCCTTTTCTTTTCTTTTCATTCTGAATCAGATTTTATGGTCATTCTCTCCTCTCTTCGTCTCCCATTTGTTTATTGAGCTTACTTTACTCTCTATTTCCTTCATCTGTGTCTTTTATGACAAAACTGATGAGAGTGAAGGTGAGAAGTGGTAGGACACAGGCAAACTTAACAGTACCTAATAAACATTGACGTCACCCTTTACTCCCTATTGTCCCTTTCTCTGTGAACACAATAGCAAACTGGTGCTCACTCCACTGGAGCCCAGAAAGCTGTAAAGCTGTGAAGTTCAGTTCCTGCTGCTCATACACAAACTTAAGCTACTGCAGTATTAATGGCTTTCCAACTACAAGACAAATCAAAAGTAGTAGTAACTAGTGTTCATGGTGAATTTCTCTTTACATACTGACTTTGATATATTGAAATGAGCAAAAATTAAAATAAATATATGTATTTTTAGCAAACAGCTTTTTCTTCTTCTTTCAGCTGCTCCCGTTAGGAGTTGCCACAGCGGATCATCTTCTTCCATATCTTTCTGTCCTCTGCATCTTGCTCTGTTACACCCATCACCTGCATGTCCTCTCCCACCACATCCATAAACCTTCTCTTAGGCCATCCTCTTTCCTCTTCCCTGGCAGCTCTATCCTTAGCATCTTTCTCCCAATTTACCCAGCATCTTTCCTCTGCACATGTCCAAACCAACACAATCTCACCTCTCTGACTTTGTCTCCCAACCATCCAAATTGAGCTGACCCTCTAATGTCCTCATTTCTAATCCTATTCATCCTCGTCACACCCAATGCAAATCTTAGCATCTTTAACTTTGCTACCACAATCTCTGTCTCCTGCTTTTTGGTCAGTGCCACCGTCTCTAACCCATATAACATAGCTGGTCTCACTACCATCCTGTAGACCTTCCGTTTCACTCTTACTGATACCCATCTGTCTCAAATTATCTCCTGACACTCTTCTCCACCCATTCCACCCTGCCTGCACTCTCTTTTTCACCTCTCTTCCACAATCCCCATTACTCTGTACTGTTGATCCCAAGAATTTGAACTCCTCCACCTTCACCAACTCTACTCCCTGCATCCTCACCATTCCACTGACCTCCCTCTCATTTACACACATGTATTTTGTCTTGTTCCTACTGACCTTCATTCCTCTCCTCTCTAGAGCATATCCCACCTCTCCAGGGTCTCCTCAACCTGCTCCTTACTATCGCTACAGATCAAAATGTCATCAGCAAACATCATAGTCCACGGGGACTCCTGCATTTATTTACAGCAACTCTGACCCATCCATACGCAACTTTTGATGAGACTGAAGAACAACGACAACCTCGATCAAGTAGGGAAATGCAGCCAAACTAGCTAGATGATAACTCAAGCATATAATAAATGATATCACCAAGCCATTATTATAATGTGTGTTGATGTGACAAACATATTAAACCTTAAAAGTGAAGAATATAATCTACAGACTGTACTGTATGGCAGTTTCCAGATGCACAGATAAGTCACTTGAGTTTACATTGGCTACCTGTTGTCATTTCTTAGGATTAGAAGCCAATGCAGTCATTTATTGTCAATAATTACATTAAGTATAAACACGATTATGATTCATTCCCTGCGTACAGAAAGCTGTAAATATCGTGACCTTTAGCCTATACATAGTGTAATGGTAGACACAACATCTATCTATCTATCTATCTATCTATCTATCTATCTATCTATCTATCTATCTATCTATCTATCTATCTATCTATCATAGCTTACTTGGTGTCACCTGAAGACTATGAAAATGGTCATATATGAAGGAAATGAGCTTTTAAGGGGTAGCAGGATTTTCTTACCCCTGACGATGTCTGGCTTCTGAACCAGTTCAGGCTCCCTAGAGCCAATTCCTTTGGAACTTTGTGCTGAATTGGGCCCAGAATTAGAAAGACAGGCCTTTCCAAAATTGAGTTTCACCCATTCATGTCCAAGTTTTAACAACAGTTAGCTTTCTGGTAAGCACCTATCAGAGGGAACAGGCCAACAGGTCAGAATCATCTCAGGTAAGCATCATCTCCGTTGTGCCCACTGTACTGAAAGCCATTAACTAACTGATGAGGTGTTACGTTCAGTTTCCTTGTGGTGTGAGTCTACAGGACCAAATAAAAAGGCAATCTGCAGCAGTGTTTTCTGATTGTAGTCGGGGCAATTGACTGCTCTCATGTTGCAATAAGGGCGAGAATGAAGCTGCTTTTGTTAAGTGTAAACTGTTAACATTCCATTAGCACACGAGTCATCTGTGATGCCAACATTAGACTGACAAACATCGTGGCTTGGTGGCCTGGGTCAACCCATGATTTATTTATTATCAGGCAAAACCGCGTTGGTAGACAATATGTCAGTTATACTGCATGTGATGATTGGCTTGTTGGTAAGGTAGCGGGCTGAGCCCTCATTGTTTCATATGGTCTATACTATTCATGTAACAGCAATCATGTCATTCCATGTGCCAGGTCATAGTGACTACCCAGTAGGGTGCAGGGTCATCTGGCTTCATATTAATGAATTTGGGGGTGGAAAATTATTACGCTGTGCCACATTATGTAATACAGTGCGTGTAATCACTACGCCACAGATCTTCATTGGCTGGCAGAGCAGCCTCCCACCTGATGCATCCAGGCACCACAATACTGCATTCAAGAGCATGTGGGGCATTGTAGTGCTTCTCCTCCATGCTATGGGACTCAGAGAAAGGTGCCAGCATCTGAGCAGGTAGCCACCATCTTCAGGCATATCTAATGATGTGATTGCTGTTACAATGAATAGTTTAGGCCGAAAGAAACACTGAGAGATCAGCCACGTACTTCTCCAACAAGCCAGTCATCACATACAGCACCATCAGCACCATTATCATCACTCTGCCAATGCTACTTTACCTCAAAATAAATGAATTCTGTGTTGACCCAGGCTACCGAGCCATAATTATCAGTCTCATCTTGGCCCAGTGCAGGTACAGATCTCCAACACAGTTCATGCAAGTCATAATGAATGCTACCATTAAAGAATCTTTCAGCCTGCAAATAGAGTTGTATTTCATAGCCCTCTGTTTACCAAAAAAAAACAACAAAAAAATAATATTGCACTATGGTCAATGCAACTACCTTCCCAATCCTCATTACTGTAAGGAAGAAGCTATCTTAGGCAGACAATCACAATTAAAATCACATAACACTTTTCACTGTTGGCACAAATGGCTTCACTTAACAGTCCGTTTCTGTTTGTGACCAGAGAATTCCCAAATAGAGACACCAGCCTCCCATCACACTGGGGACAAGGCTAAATCTAGTATTTGAAAGCAACGCCTTCTGGCTCTAAACCATTCCTGGCATTGCCTCAATAACCCTAACAACAGTACAGTTTTAAAGCAGAGCCCCGTAAGTCACATCCATTTTGCTTACAATAAAGGAAAAAAAAATTAATTAGCTTTAATGCATCAACTTGTTTAATATTCATAGGCAGCCCTCTCAGAAGAGACACGATGGTGGTACACGATGGAGACTTTTGGCTCATGAGTTACACCTCATAACAAAGGCTTAGGATTTAGCCTTCATCATTAACACACAGCATGTGACTCTGAACTACTCGCTCAGTCTGCCTGTTGCTTAGTCATACATGAAAATGTGAGAAAGTGCTCTTGAAAATGTGCGTTTGTTTGAGTGCTTAACAATAGAGCAATAGCCATTATTTTATACAGGAGTTAATTATTAAGCTTTTTACAAGCAAATTCATACCTCACTACAAGATCCATCAATATATTTGAGTATCACAATGAAAGATATGGCAGATCAGCTTGTGAAATATGCAGACCCTACACCTACTCTAACAAATGGTGTCATGCCTTTCCAAATTCATTTGTTTCCACTTCAGCACATTTTACGTGTAAATTGAATTTTTTAGTGTATGAAGGATTGGCAACTGGCTTCACTTTGCATGAAAGGCCACTTTCTATAGTGTTTGTTCTTCAGTGATTGGTTTAATTTTTTACTCGGCTCCTGTCCAATCAGTGCTTGAGTTCTTCTGTCAGAATGTCCTGCACTTTTACTAAGCACGCAGCAAACACCTGGGCCAATACTGACACTTGAGGAGTGTCTCCTAAAAGGAGTTGGTTGAGTAGGCAGAGAGTGATGAGCCCCTAGTGCCATCCTTATTCATGGCTAGATGACCTTCACTCAAAGCGACTTTGCTCTTTAAAAAATTGTGGGTCATTTTGGACAAAGTATTTGCATAGATCATATTATGTACTGTATGTGTCCCTGCCAAATGCTTATATCTTATTAAAGTGGGCCAAAATTCAGATAGACAGCATGTTAACAATGTATGAATTTATAAAAAGGACCTGTTTTCAAAAGCACCCATGATGAACTGAGCTCTACAATTTTGTTCATTTCTATTTGAAAAGTTTTTCAGTTAACAATAATACTGGTATTAAAGTGTTTAAAATATGACATTCAGCCATGCATTCATCATTTTTTAAATCCATTCATCTCCGTTCAGGACCCACTGACATGGGATACACAGCCTGGGGCAGCACAGTCACACACACCACTATCCATAACTCATATGAGGCCAATTTAATGTCACTAAAGCACCTGCCTTTATGGTATAAGATGAAAAACTACAGCAAAAACTACAGAGAGTAACACAATGCATTTTTGTTTTCAGGATATCACCCCCAGGTGTTTGGCATTCCCCTCTCTGAAGTCATTGCATTTGACCGAATCTACAAGCAAAAGCAGGATGCACTGAAAGAAAGTCGTCGAAATTGCCTGAACCTGGAAGCCAGTGTTATGACATTCAGAACACAGAAGCTGAATAATTTTTTTTCTTTGAGCAGCTCACTCAATGTATCATGCTATAATTCCCGTGGATTGTCTTCTTTGTTGGAAAATGACGTAAATGATGTAAAGATTCAGAGAAGGGTATGTCATCTAACTTAATCATCACTTATTTTCATATATTATTAAAATAATACATGGAAAAGTCTTTTCTAAACTAGGCACTGTGGTTAATGGTTCCACTTGATAGTTCCAAGAACCTGGCTTTAAATCCTGGTTGGGTCACTGTGTCGAGTTTTCATGTTTCTCCAGGTACTCCATTGTCTTCACTTGTCCCAAAAATGATGATGAGTGTGTGTGACTATAAAACAGACAGTTGTGTGAGTGTACCCTGTGATAGACTGGATCAAGTGGGTTCAGAATGTTATTCTCTACAACACTAAACAGGAAAAACAGGTAGAGAAAGTGGATAGTTACTGTGAATGGATAAGTGCAATATTGTTAAAATAATATTGGCAGTATAATCATACTTGAAAAGACCCTCATATGTGTTCTCTCAAACCAGTCTGTAAATGTTACAAACTCTACAATCTTGATCCCTTACATCAATACAATATGGATTTGCTGTGCTATGGTGAAATATAACAGATAAGAGCAAAACATGTTTTGAAGCAAAGAGGCCATTCAGCACAGCATGGCTCACTAATACTAATTTATCTAACATTCTCAAAATATGATCAAGCTGAGGTATGAAGTTCTATAAAAAGCACTAGAAGACTTGGTCCACAATTATCCACATGAGGAAACATTTGTGCAAAACTGACCCTTAATTAGCTTCTCCCGTGTCCATTTCTTTGTCAAATACCTGATTTTAAAGCAAAATCTGGATTCCATATCAGATATTTAAACTTCTGTCATACATTTTTTTTAACTATATTTCATAAACTGAAAAGATTCAACATTCTTCAATTGTTCCTCATTCCTGGAAGTCCTGGAGTCAGTCTATGAACTATTTTTGCAATTTGTTGAACCAGTGAGCTAAAACCTGATAAAAGATCTCAGACTGCTGAGGCAATTTTCAGCGAGGAGGAAATATTGAGGAGGTGTGCAGGACAAGGGCTTCCAACGTAGCAGATAACTTTCAAAAATGATGAACAAAGACTACATTAAGAAACACATACATTTTTGATGTTTTTAACTGAAGATGCCACTTTCAACAAGTGGCTAGAAGTGCCCAGGCTGCATTAACTTCTTTGGAAGCCTGACTGATGAAAGCCCCTCAGTCTTTGAGCATTTTGAAAACCCTTCTTGTGTTTAATATGTCCTTCCTTAGCTAGCACATGCCATTCATAAGGGTGTATAACACAAACAGGGAGATGCTGCTTGTTGTGCACTGTCCTTGAGAATTTTTGTTAACCTCCCTTTGTCCCATTCAGGGACTTTCACACCCTCTCAGTTAACATCTAATACTTACAGTAGCTCCCATTAAAGTCAGCTGGCAAAAGTTTAACAAAATTGATTCTATGAAAAGAAGGGAAATACTAATATCTTTAATTTTGTCCTTTCACTGTTCATCGAGTACTGTAAGATATTCCTTTGACATCAGAATAACGGCTTTGAAATTTTCCTTTATAAGCATCATAAAAATCCTTTCATTTTATAGTTCAGGAACTGACACCTCCTGTTTTAAAATAATAAATACTCATAAGGGAGGGTAATGCAAACAACATTGCAACAAACCAAAATGTACATGTTGGTTAGAATAGCTTTCTTCTTATAGTTCTGGGATCCTAAAGCTTGAAATGTTAGTCTTTAGTCATTCAGTATACACACCGATTAGCCACACCATTACAACCACTAACACGTAGGTGAAGTGAATAACATTGTTTATCTTGTTACAGTGACACCTGTCGAGGGGTGGGATGTATTAGGCAGCAAGTGATGCATTGCAAGAAGGAAAAATGGACGACTGGGTCAAAGCATCCCCAAAATGGCAGGGTTTGTGCAGTGGTTATGCAGTGGTTAGTACCTACCAAAAGTGGTCCAAGGATGGACAGCCAGTAAACTAGTGATAGAGTCTTGGACGCCCAAGGCTAACTGATATGTGTGAGGAGTGAAGTCTACCCCCCACAGAACCCCAGAGAAGAATTACAGTAGAACACATTGTTGAAAAAAATAATGCTGGATATGAGAGAACACACAGTGCATCACAGCTTGCTGCATATGGGGCCGCGTAGCCTTAGACCGGTCAAGGTGCCCACGCTGACCCCTGACCTTCGACTAAAGCACCTACAATGGGCATGTGAGTGTCAGAACACGACCATGGTGCAATAGACGGAGGTGGTCTGGTCTGAGGAATCACATTTTCTTTTAGGACATGTGGACTTTTGGCTGCTTGTGCATTGTTTTACCTGGAAAAGAGATGGCAGAGGGATGCACTATGGGAAGTAGGCAAGCAGGTGGAGACTGTATGATACTCTGGGCAATGCTCTGCTGTTAAACCTTGTGTCCTGTCATTCATGTGGATGTGACTTTAACACGTACCACCTACCTAAAGGTTGTTGCAGACCACGTACACCTCTTCATGGCAATAGTATTCCCTGATAATAGTTCCCTCTTTGAGCAGGATAATGTGCCCTTCCACACTGTAAAAATTGCTCAGGAACGGTTTGAGGAACATAATCAAGAGTTCAAGGTGTTGACTTGGTTTTCAAATTCTTTAGATCTCAATCTGATCAAATGTCTGTGGGATGTGCTGGAAAAACAAGTCTGATTCAATGGAGACCCCACCTCGCAACTTACAGAACCTAAAGGATCTGCTGCTAAAGTCTTGTTGCCAAATACCACAGGATAGCTTCAGAGGTCTTGTAGAGTCCAAGCCTTGATGGTCAGGGAGACCTACACAATATTAGACCAGTGGTTTTAATATTGTGGCTGATCAGTATATACCACAGTGCCTATTTCTGCCAATAACCCAGCATCCCCCTACCCCAATCCTGCTCACACACCAGCTGAATTGTGCCAGAATGTGTAATGTATACCAAGGCGTTTCGGTGCCACTATTAACTTCCCACTGTTGTGCCGTTTCCAGGGCGGCGTATCGGTGGACTGTCTTTCAGAATTAGATGACAGCCACACACGTTTACTGGAGGCTCTGCAACTCTCTCATCCTTTTGAACTGGAAAGCAAGAAAGTCACAGAAAAAAGCAAGCGTTTGAGCCTTAACCCCATTTTCAGACAGGTTCCTCGAGTAGTTGACAAATGCTGCCGTCACATTGAGACTTGCGGTAAGCATCCTTTCCATCAGCTGTCTATGTCATTACTTTGTTAATCTAAGCAGTTGGTTTGGCTATAAGGTGCCAGTATGTAACCAGTATAAGTTATTATTCTGACTCATTCATTTTTAATTTGTTCTATTAACTAAATGTCCGTCACAATGAGGATCTTCTTGTTGATTTAGCCACAAAGGTGTTGTGGCCTCTAACAAGTTACTCTATAACTGCATTCGATACACAACTATCTTTAAAAAAACAGCTGGGTGAGATAAGTGGACAAGTAACAATGAGACAGATGGGTTAAAAATTACACTTTAAGGTGTTAATTTTGGAGAAAAAAATATTAAATCTATTTCCATCACTAGGTCAAGAGGACCTTCCATAGTTGTAGCTTTATTGGGAGTAGAAAGAATTTCTTCTTGCTATGGAGCTTAATCCTCAGTCACATAGGCAGGCAAACAAAGTTCAGGCCTGCCAGTTGGATTTTTGTGTTCAATTTAGTCCAATTTCATATTCCACCAAGGTTCATTATGCAGGAGACAAATTTATATAGAAGAGGTTGGTGAGTCACATAGCACAAGGTAACATAAGCAGGTGCACAATCACCCTGGGATAACCCCAGTTAGTGGCTGTGGTTTTGTTGTGCCTAATGGAGTACTGACCAGAGATAGGAGCTGGACTAGAAACTCTCTTTTCCACGAAGCTTCAAATTGCTTGACCAGCTTACTCCCCATACTGTTTCCACGCTCACTACTATTTTAATATCATCATTGGTATCAGCAGGCATTGTACTGAACAGAAGCAGTGACTGAGAAGTGAATACGTTATTGTGGTACTGGGAAGGTGGGCAACCTGTGCATCCACTCCAGTAGAGCCACAGGGCAGCTACCTATGAAGGATGGTCACGGCAGACAGTGGGGTTTTTGTTTGTAATTGATTTACCTTTGAAGTTCATGGTCTCCCCATTTATCCCACACTTGTGTGTTTAAATTGTAATTTATAAAAGCATTTGGATTAAACTTATGTTCTTAGTCAAGATGAGTGGAGTCACCACAATGGTCCTTCCCCATTACACCATGCATAATACTCTTAATATTTTGTTTTTTGCTAATTCCATATTATTTATCTAAATGGTCAACAGATACATCTATAGATTCTAGTCTTTGTGTGCCATGTAACATTGTTGGTCAGTCCTTGTTTGTCATCTACAATATGAGGAAATGCAAATTTCGATCTGAATAAAAAAATCCCAGCTGGCATGTCTACATTGTGAACAAAAATAGTTTTTGATGAATTATGTTAAAAAATGAAAATAATACTGGCCTAAAACATCACAGCACATCTGCTTCACACAGCTGCTCTTGCAGGAAACACTTGAAGTGGCTATAGTATCTTTAATATTATACACTGACCATTGCCTTTTTTTGTTATATCCATATTACTAACCGAGAATGGTAAACCAGATATGGACGCAGGGACCTGCCCGTGGATGCAGGAGACATAGTGCGCAGGCGCCACACAAAGCCCCCCTCCCCAGAGTGAAACGGGAGAGATTACGAACGTGCGCAGGCGCCACACAAAGCCCCCCCCCCCCCGCCCCAGAGCGAAACGGGAGAGACTACGAACCGTCTGACATGCCGCAAGCAGGATAAAGCGAGGTCAGAAATAAAAGACAGAGTAGGAAACAAAGTAAAACGTCATAAAGAGGTTAAAGAATGGGGCCAAACACATGGAGAGCAGGTTACAGATGATGAAAACTGGAATGCAACAGCTTCAAAAAAACCTAGGCACGAAACACATGCACACCGAGATACAGAATATAAAGGCAGAAACAACGACAGTTAAACGTCCACACCACACAGCGGAGGCAGACCCGGAAGGTGCAGGCGCCTACATCGCGCGTCGGAAGGCGTGGAAAAGTACGAAAGGCAAACGTGCCTACACAGCATGGTAAAACCCGATATAATACGGAAGGCGCAGGCGTCACCGCCATATTGTGCGTGGTACTACTGCGGAGTGAAGTTAGGAATAATGTGCTGCTTGGGATCGTACAAAACGCCGAACGTGACCCACCGTCTGAAACTGCGGAGGCAAAGCAGGCACGGGTTCAAACCGAACGAGCTCGACTGACGGATATACGCCTACAACGCGCGTCTCAAACCGCAGAAGAAGGGCAAGCACGAGTTCAAAACAACGCAAGCTCCTACAACACGCGTCTGAAACTATGGCTGCCCAGCGGGCACGGGTTCAAAACGTCGCGGGTAGGCGAGCGAAGCGAGCAGGAGACGGAGCCCCCCTTGTTTTGTATAACTGAAAAGTATTTTTATGCATGTATTGACTTAGAAGTGAGCATTCACAACTCAAACCACCGTCTTCATTGTGTCAACATTTAAATGGAAACCAAAGGTACAAATTTGAAATTCAAGAATATATTAGTTCTAAGATGTGAACATCACATTCATCCCACCAAGGTTGTGAATTTGTTATCATTGTTATTTATATAATCATTATTTTATAACTCACTTCTTGTAAACTAAAAGTTTTCGACAGTTCTAAAAATTTGTGACCCCCATTTAAATGTGCATACAATTTTCTAGTTTTCTGTTTGGCTTTATGCTGTTATTATATAAATAGTTATAGATTTTTCAGAAGGTAGCTAAACGTACATATAGTCTGTGACCACTTTATGAGGCCTTTCTGGCCATTAAAGGACTACTCAACCACAAAATTATGTTGTTTTTATATTTTACTTATTCCATGTAGTTTGCAGTGATGGACATGAAAAATGTTTTATCTCATGTCTTCGTGGAGAACAGATAAATAACGAGGTAAACTTTCTGGAAAAAATGGGTGTTTATGGTGACTAACACTGAACCACAGCAAAAATTATAAAAGCATTAATGAAATAATTTCTCAACATACATCCACATTTCAACCCATCCAGTCACATGCTCAAAACAGGTAAAACACATACATTTCTTACAAAAATACTGTTAAATAAATGCTTCTGGAAAATCAGAGAAGTGCACAAATTTTTTGAAATGAAGAGAGGACTCTTGTCCAATAAATGAGGCGAGGAGGCAGTTCAGCCAAACACCAGAATGTCCAATGCATGTTACTTGAGTCACTACTGCTTCCAGCATCTCGGAAACAGCTGCCTTCTGCAGATTTTCATACACTGCAATCATGACGGTTTTGAGAATGAAATGGTATACAAACAACATTCAATGAGGGCCATAATAGCCTTTTAATGAGAGAGGCCAGAGGTGAATGGCTAGACTTGTTCAAGATAAAAAAAGGCCACAATTATTCAAACAACAGCTCAAAGTGATTCATTGCATGTTAAAGAAGATGGGCTACAACAACAGAAGACAACCCCACCGTTTCACTCCATTCAGCTAAGAACAGGAAGCTGAGCCTACAGTGGGCACATAATTTGATAATTGAAGATATGATAAATGCTGCCTGCTCTGAGAATCTTCATTTCTGTGATTTTACAATTACAATTTGTTATAAAATAAATGAGTCCATGGACCCACCCTGTCTTGTGTCAACACTACAGGCTGGAGTTGGTAGTTTAATGGTATGGCGAATCTTTACTGGTACCCATAAGGCATCTTGATATGAACTTTAAGTTTAAATTGTATGCCACAGCATACCTAAGCATTGTTGCCAGCTATGGACATCCCCTTATGGACACAGTCAACCCTTTTATAAAGGAATATTTTGAGTACACTCTTAAAAATAAAGGTGCCAGAGTGGTTCTTCAGAGCAATGCCATAGGGAAACCATTACTGGTTCCCAAAAGACCCATCCACATTAAGGGTCCAGAAAGAACCATTTATTTATTTTGATCTGTTACAGGCTTCATACAGTAAATTACTAGGAACAGATGGTAATAATTTTGTGAAATACCAATGGGTCCTGATTTTAAAAGGACTCTCGCTGCACACAACAACACGGGCTAAGTCCTGGTTTCTTAATCTGTTAGTGTCCTGCTAAGTAGCCTACCATACAGTGAAGATTTCAATTTTTTCTACATATAACAAAGCTTGCCTAAGCAGAAAGAACCAACTTCATATGCAGACAACCCTTTCCAGAAGGAAACAGTGCTTTGTCAAGCAAGAGTTTTACAAAGAACCACACAACTCAGTAAAGAAACACAAAATGCCCTTAAAGATAGATAAAGATAGATAGATAGATACTTTATTAATCCCAAGGGGAAATTCACATACTCCAGCAGCAGCATACTGATACAAAAAACAATATTAAATTAAAGAGTAATAAAAATGTAGGTAAAAACAGACAATAACTTTGTATAATGTTAATGTTTACCCCCCCGGGTGGAATTGAAGAGTTGCATAATTTGGGGGAGGAACGATCTCCTCAGTCTGTCAATGGAGCAGGACAGTGACAGCAGTCTGTCGCTGAAGCTGCTCCTCTGTCTGGAGATGATACTGTTTAGTGAATGCACTGGATTCTCCGTGATTAACAGGAGCCTGCTCAGAGCCTGTCGCTCCGCCACAGATGTCAAACTGTCCAGCTCCATGCCAACAACAGAGCCTGCTTTCCTCACCAGTTTGTCCAGGCGTGAGGCGTCCTTCTTCTTAATGCTGCCTCCCCAGCACACCACCGCGTAGAAGAGGGCGCTCGCTACAACCATCTGATAGAACATCTGCAGCATCCTATTGCAGATGTTGAAGGACGCCAGCCTTCTAAGGAAGTATAACCGGCTCTGTCCTTTCTTACACAGAGCATCAGTATTGGCAGTCCAGTCCAATTTATCATCCAGCTACACTCCCAGGTATTTATAAGTCTGCACCCTCTGCACACAGTCACCTCTGATGATCACGGGGTCCATGAGGGGTCTGGGCCTCCTAAAATCCACCACCAGCTCCTTGGTTTTGCTGGTGTTCAGGTGTAGGTGGTTTGAGTCGCACCATTTAACGAAGTCCTTGATTAGGTCCCTATACTCCTCCTCCTGCCCACTCCTGATGCAGTCCACAATAGCAGTGTCGTCAGTGAACTTTTGCACATGGCAGGACTCCGAGTTGTATTGGAAGTCCGATGTATATAGGCTGAACAGGACCAGAGAAAGTACAGTCCCCTGTGACATGCAGTTCCCGAGATGCACATACTGAGGTCTGTCTTTAAGATAGTCCACGATCCATGCCACCAGGTATGAATCTACTCCCATCTCTGTCAGCTTGTTCCTAAGGAGCAGAGGTTGGATTGTGTTGAAGGCGCTAGAGAAGTCTAGAAACATAATTCTTACAGCACCACTGCCTCTGTCCAAGTGGGAGAGGGATCGGTGTAGCATATAGATGATGGCATCCTCTGCTCCCACCTTCTCCTGGTATGCGAACTGCAGAGGGTCGAGGGTGTGTTGAACCTGTGGCCTCAGGTGGTGAAGCAGCAGCCTCTCCATGGTCTTCATCACATGTGACGTCAGAGCAACAGGCCGGAAGTCATTCAGCTCACTAGGACGTGATACCTTTGGGACTGGGGTGATGCAAGATGTTTTCCAAAGCCTCGGGACTCTCCCCTGTTCCAGGCTCAGGTTGAAGATGCGCTGTAGAGGACCCCCCAGCTCCGATGCACAGACCTTCAGCAGTCGTGGCGATACTCCATCTGGACCCGCTGCTTTGCTGGCACAAAGTCTCCTCAGCTCTCTGCTCACCTGCGCTGTTGTAATTGTGGGTGGGGATGTCTCTCCTATGCTGGTATCAGCAGAAGGATGTGTGGAGGGTGCAGTACTCCGAGGTGAGAGTGAGAGTGGATTAGGGTGGTCAAACCTGTTAAAGAAGTTGTTCATTTGGTTTGCTCTCTTCACGTCTCTCTTGATGGTGGTACCCCGCTTCGAGCTGCAGCCAGTGATGATCTTCATCCCATCCCACACTTCCTTCATGCTGTTACTCTGCAACTTCTGCTCCAGCTTTCTCCTGTACTGCTCCTTCGCCTCCCTGAGCTGGACTCTAAATTCCTTCTGCACGTGCTTGAGCTCATGCTGATCACCGCCTTTAAAAGCCTTTTTCTTCTGGTTCAAAAGGCCCTTGATGTCACTTGTAATCCATGGCTTGTTGTTAGCATAGCAGCGTACAGTTTTTACTGGAACTACAATGTCCATACAGAAGTTGATGTAGTCAGTAGTACAGTCAACAACCTCCTCAATGTTCTCACTATGTGATCCCTGCAGGATATCCCAGTCTGTAGTTCCAAAGCATTCTCTCAGAGCCTTTTCTGCCTCAGGAGACCACTTCCTGTGGTTGTAGGAATGACCCTCACTCTCGGTTTGTAGTGAGGCTGAAGCAGAACCAGGTTATGATCTGCTTTCCCAAGCGCAGGCAGCGGGGTGGCGCTGTATGCGTCTTTAATATTTGCATACAGTAAGTCAATAGTCTTATTTCCCCGGGTGTTACAGTCCACATACTGGGAGAAGGCAGGTAATGTTTTGTCCAGCGTCACATGGTTAAAATCTCCAGCGCTTAGCACAAGCGCCTCAGGGTGCTGCGTTTGTAACTTAGCAACATCACAATGGATGATGTCACTCGCTATCTCCACGTCCAGCCGAGGAGGGATGTAAACAATAACAACAATAACATGTCCAAACTCTCTGGGCAAGTAATAGGGACGCAAACTTACGGCCAACAGTTCAATGTCCCTGCAGCAAGTGGAGACTTTGAGTGCAGGATTTCATGCCACGTCACAAAGTATTTATCATCCTAAGCTATTTCCATGACTTCGGTTTACTCCACCGTCCTGCACAGCCCCCAGATCTCAGTCCTTTAGGGCAGGGGTTCTCAATCTTTATTCCTTAGTCTTCATAAAGTTGCTTGCTATTGAAATTATATTTATTAACAAAATCTTATTTGTTCCTAGTGTTATTACACTGTTTGTATTTTTTAAAGCATAATACAAAATTAAGAAGCCATTTAAAAAAAAAGGTCTATACATTTTTATTAAATAATGATTATTTCACTAGTGCCTGAATTTCTTAATCGTAACATAAAGTTGCCATTTTTAAAGATAAATAATAGTTAGTAATTACCAAAATACAGAATTTGTAATAATTCTGAAAACAACAAAAGCTGCTCACTACTCAAATTGGCTTAAGTATTACTTTTTAATTTATGCATAAAATAATTACATATTTATGAAAATATAAATTAAAAAGTTATTTTTAAAATGCAGAATTAATCGCTGTAGACATGTTTTTCATAACTTAATTATACAAGTATGTTCAGAATGCTCTGGATTTAGCACTGGAGTGTTAGACACATTTAAGAGTGCAAGTGCAAAGGCATTTTTTCTTCACATACAACAATCAATACTAATAATAATTCTTTACATTTATATAGTGCTCTTCTCACTACTCAAGTCATCTGAAAAGACAAAAGAATTGTGTAGTGCTGTTTTGTGCGACAGTCAGGTGAGGCCCGCCAGCCATGACACCCGTGCAGCTTTAAAAAGCGAGTGGAGTGGCCACAGCGGCTGGTGTCTCCTGCATGAGGTTGTCAGATCTTTGCTGTGATGCTACAACAGCAAATTTCTTTATAGCGGTGTGGTGTGCCACCTTCATTTTATTTTTCCTTGCTGGGCCATTGTGAGCAGCATGTTCCCATTCTAACTGCAAATTAGTGCTGTGATTAATGTGCAAGAACACTGGAGACACAGTTTAAGGGTAGGTGTAAATGTAATCTGGCCAAATTATATTCAAATACAATCTGAAATGAATGTGAAAGGGGTCTTTGAAAAAACACTGCGCACCTTATATAACATATTGTAATTGGTTTGGGAAGAAGGCGCATCAGAACAAGGAAGTGGTTGCACCAACTGAATTGGGAACTTTTTACGTCTAACTATAAACCTCTCCTTATTCTGGCCACAACTGATGTCCTACTGAACTACCTTCCAGAACTTTCTATCCAATTCGTAGTTCACTCCTTACTTAGGGTCTGGCAACTGAATTGGCAAGCTCAGCTCTGTCTGTCTAAAACACAACAGATGTGTTGAAAGCCACCAGGCAGCATTGGTAAGAGTGTGTCCTACTGCCTATAGATTCCTATATGCGCCAGACTGATACATAAGTACAGTCAGGTCCATGAGTATTTGGACAGTGACACAATTATCATAATTTTGTCTCTGTATGCCACCTCAATTGATTTGAAATAAAGCAATCAAGATGTGATTGAAGTGTAAACATTCAGCATTAATTTAAGGGGTTTACCAAAAATATTGTATGAGACACTTAGGAACGACAGACACATTCTTATTCAGGATTCCCCTATTTTCAGGGGCTCAGAAGTATTTGGACAAACTAACATAATCATAACTAAAATGATCATTTTCAATATTTGGTTGAAACTCCTTTACAGTCACTGACTGCCTGAAGTCTGAACCCACGACCATCTCCAAGTGCTGGGTCTCCACTCTACTAATGCTTTGCCAGGCCTTTACCACAGCAGTTTTCAGGTGCTGCTTGTTTGTTGGACTTTCTGCCTTCAGCTTTGTCTTCAGCAAGTGAAGTACGTGTCCAATTGAATTGAGCTCAATTGATTGATTTGGCAATTGAAGAATCTTCCACTTCTTTGCCTTGAAAGGCACTTGGTTTGCTTTTGTGGTATCTTTTGGCTCATTGTCCATCTGTACCATGAAGTGTTGTCCTATCAGTTTTGAAGCATTTGGTTGAATCTGAGCAGATAGTTTAGCCCTGTACACTTCAGATTTCATCCTGCTACTTGTGCCAGCAGTCATGTCAAAAATAAACTCTAGTCACCAAATTCCATTGGCAGTCAGGCATGCCCATGCCATAACTCTGCCTCCACCATGTTTGACAGATGACGTGGTATTCATTGGATTATGAGCTGTTTCTTCTCTCCTCCATATTCTTCTCATTCTCTAAACAAATTGTTCCAGAACTGGTCAGGCTTTTAAGAAATGTTTTTCTAGCAAAGAGTAATCTACCCTTCCTATGCTTGAGGTTTACTAGTGGTTTGCACCTTGTGGTAAACCCTCTATATACAGTATACCTTCATGAAGTCTTCTCTTGATTGAAGACTTTGGCAGTGATAAGATGACCTCCCATTTTTGTGTTCTTGATTTGGACAAATGTTACTGAGCTCACCAATGTGTTCCTTCTTTTAATATTGTACCAACTGGTTGATTTGACCACTCCTGGGGTCTCATGCATAACGCCGTAACACTATAACATGGCGTAAGCACAAAAGCAGGAATGTGCGTACGCACAGAAAAATCCAGATGCAGGAATCTGTACGTATGCAAACTTCCACGTTCTTCCGCTACATAAATTCCAATCAGCGTGAAAAGTAACACACGTGCACGCGCCTTCTGTCCCGCCCCAACTCCTCCCAGAATTACGCCTCTTTGAATATGCAAATCAATATAAATAGCCCTTAAGCTCAGCCTTCTGTGAAAAGACAATGGGAAAAGCACGGGGGAAAATATAAGAATTTCAGTGAATGCCAAATGGAGGCAAAGGAAAAACGTACTATTTGTTGGTTTAAACAGTGGTATAATCAACAAAATGAAGTTGATCAAGTGACAGAGTGTCGGAGAAACTCAAAAGCTCAAGTTCACAAAGTCGCACAGTGCTCGAAATAAAAAAGAAATCACATATCAAAGTCGCCGTGAAAAGGCGAGTCATAGCCCACTGTCTGAGTGTCATATGAAAGCTTATTAGGGTACAGACAAAAAAATAGGCACACAGTGGGAAAAAAGCACGAAATGTCAACTTTAATCTCGAAATTTCCACTTTAATCACGTAGTTTATTTTGCCATTAAAGTAGAACATCATAAACTTCATCTTAAAATCGTTTAATTTACTAATTTCTCAAATCCCATTGTAACTAAAGTAGCACATTAAATGCTTTGTTCTGTATTTGTTCTTCTATGTGCTCTGTGTGTGAATCACTACCTGCTTCTTAAACGGGCTTTCTTTTTCTCTGACAGGACACAGAATCCATTACATTCGTGATATTACAGCTCTCTGAATAATTAAAATACTGAGATGTATACGTGATATCTTTTTCATGATGATAGGAGTTAAAGCATGTTATTAAACATGGGAACATGGTGGCGCAGTGCTTGCTCCGCCATGCGCGACCTTCGATGAAATAATTTATTACAGAAGTACTGTCTCTTTCAAACGTACTAACCTCCAATTCCTGTCCTTACTTTTCTTTCTCCAAATACCCAATCGCCACACAATCAGCTCTGTAATAGACGTGAAGCCATCTGTAAGCTTAGAACGCCGATTCTTCAAAACTTTTAAGGAACATTGAAATATCTTCGTAGTACATGTTTAATTATTCTATCCGTCTATCTTTCCAGTGTCGCGTCAGCACCAGCAAGAATACAACGCAATGCAGGAACAATCCATGAACTAGCTAGCGCTGCGGCAACCGTGTCCTCACATGTTTAATTATTAATAATACAGATTATTTAAATGAAGTTAAAGTTTTATCTGTATAATATAATCAACATATTTTGCTGCATTTCATCTTAAAAATGATATCGTCCTCATATGTAAATACGCGCTTTATAAAGTGGCGCAGGTTGTGCAATATTATAACTGTAGTGCAAGTTTACAGTGAGGTGATTGTACTTATAAGTCCAAACAGTTCTACAAGGAGCACTTGATGGACTGATTAGTGCGTTTATTGTTCTTGGGATGAAACTCTTTCTAAACCGTGAAGTCCGTACAGGGAAGTCTCTGAAACGTTTTGCCGTGGCTGAGTCAGCGTCTGCTTCATGCTGTATACCGATAATTCTCTTTCCGATCAGCTGCTGCTGTGATTCCCCACTCAGATACAGTGATATAAATACTCCGAGTGGTGCAGTAAGAGTAATATGGAAAAAGATGATCTGCTGTGGCAACCCTTAACGGAAGCAGCTGAAAGAAGAAGAAGATGCATTGAGAGTAACAACGCTAAAGCAGTTATGGTATTTGGAATACTATGGCTATTCCCTGGACCATTATATTGCTGCAGTTTAATTACAATCGGATGCATTAAACTAATAAACAATATGCAGTTAGTTTCAGTGTATTTATAAAGCTGCGTCAGGAATGTGAATCTAAGAAAGAAAGGGTGACCACACAGGAACAGTAGCACTGCTTTGACGCTGGGTGCCGCCAGTCTGCAAAACCGAGCGGAGAAATTGCGTATGCCAGGGTATGAGTTATCGTGGAAATGTGCGTGGCTTTACGCCAAGTTTAGGTTTTATACATCGCAGTTTGAGTGTGGAAACGTTCGTACGCAACATTTCTGTGCATACGCACCGTTTATACATGAGGCCCCTGGTGTTTCTGCCCTCCCTCTAGACCAGGGGTCTCCAACTCCAGTCTTGGAAAGCTACTCTGGCTGCAGGTTTTCATTCTAAACCTTTTCTTAATTAGTGACCAGATTTTGCTGCTAATTAACTCTTTGCCTTAATTTTAATTGATGCACAACTTAAGACTCAGGCCCTTAATTATTTTTTTTCCTTAATTAGCAACCAAACAATAATGAGATACAAAATTAACCAACGCATGAACATCAACCTGTGTCCATCACACAATAACTGAAAATAAAGAAAGGTGAAGGCCTCAGTAATGTTGATCTGCTCAGGTCTACAAAACATTTTGACAGCACTCTTAAAAAAGAAAATCAGCAGTTTTAGAAATGTCTGCCACGGCAGAATGAGCGCCATGGAATTAAATCATGGGTTTAATTAGTAATGAGAATTGGCTTCAAGTTCAGAAACTGAATGAAGTGAAGTTGGTTGGAGTTTGAGGCCCCAATTTAGTTGGTCATCTGTTGGCTCACTTCCCATCAAATTTATGTTTAGGTGCCGTTTAAGGAAAAAAGAATCAATTCTGCAGTCAGTCTCAAGAAAAGTCAATTAAAATAAAGGGAAATAGTTAATTAGCAGCAAAAACTGGTCACTAATTAAGAAAAAAGTTAGAATGAAAACTTGCAGCCACCATAGCTCTCCAGGACTGGAGTTGGAGACCCTTGCTCTAAAGAAATCTCTCCTCAATCTAATGTCTATATTTGATTAAATGCATAAAACTTCACTCCACAGTTAAGAAATATTTAATATTTAAAGATGATAGCCACACATTGTCTTCCTTAGCCCATCTGTCTAATTGTGAAGCATCCAAAACAGCAGATTTGTCTTTTTTTTTTTGATAATGGTTTAGCACACATTTAGGCTAACAACAAACTGTTGTTCTTCCTTGCTCTTAAATTGCTCAACGTATTGCTATGAAAGATCCAGGAATGACAGGCTGACTGAATTTTGCAGGTCTACAGACTGTTGGGATTTTCAGATTGGGGAGCTCAAAGAAGAGAGTTCGTCAGGTATGGGATTTGAGCCTTTGGATTGCAGGAAGCGTCTGATGCGACTCTTTGTGCACACTTGTGAAATATTTTTGCTGTTACAGCTGAGAGATGATTTTGATCAGGGCAAGGATGTCATTCTAGATGAAGAGCAAAGTATCCATGATGTGGCTGCTTTACTGAAAGAGTTTCTCAGGGACATGCCAGACCCGTTACTGCCCAGTGAGTTGTACTCTGCCTTCCTCAGCACTTCAGGTAAGATATACTGTAACATGGCAACTAAATGATCTATTGTCAGTTTTAGGTTTGCTGAAACACAAGAAAACTTTGCAAGCAAAGCTTTTTAGTGCACACTGGCATTTGTTCACTGAGATTACATTGAAAGTGTTGAGGATCAAACTGGCTTATGCCAGCAGCTTTTGGATTTGGTGCAAGGATTTGTTCTAATTTTTTAATGCTAAAGTTGGGTGAATAGAGATGAGCTGCAGCAGATTCAGAATGTATTCACACCCCTTCATTTTCTATTTCAGTTTTTAATTTATTAAATGTGAAAACCTTGCTGAAAACATGTCATTAGGGGTTATTCAGTGTAGATTGATAGGCAAAAATGGCAACTTTATCACTTTAAAATGAAATCTACAATACAAAAAATGTGCAGAGAGTGAAGGGGTCTGAATACTTTTTGAATCCACCATACTGTACATTGGGTTGAATGGTCTGTTTTTCGTGTAATTGTTCTAATGTTTAATACAACAATTAAATAAGAAGAAATAATGCATTGTATGGGCTTACAAGGGAAAGGAAAAGTGCTTGGATGGCACAAGACAATACAAAAGTTGACTGAGCTCTGGAGCAAAATGGTAGATACCCTCACTTGAGGAGCACGTTGAGGTCATTTGTACAGAGTGAGAAAGACAGAAATGATAAACACAGCCTTTTTGATATCTGTGATGCATTAGTGCCTACTGTTTGGGTTTTTTGATTGCTTGTGATGTGGGGAGCTTTCTCCAACCTGATCAGAGAAGCCATGAGATCTTCCTATTAAAATACTTCTCTCTCTTTCTCTCAATATCCTAGAAATACACAAAGGAGAGCAGATCTCATTCTTGCAGCTCCTTATATTCCTTCTGCCTCCATGTAACTGCGATACTCTCTATCGGATACTTCAGTTTCTCAACAAAGTGGCAAGCCATTCTGAAGACATCTGTGGCCCAGACAATCAGGAAGTAAGCAAACTTTATCTGTGCCATGGAAGGAAAAAAAAACAGTACTGTCAGAATTATTCCAATGCAAGAACACAAGAACTAACTAAATTAAAATATACTGCTTTTTTGAAAGTTTAAGCATAGCATGCTTTACAAAACCATCAGAGATGCAGAGGTCAGCACTGAATCCTCATGTTTTCCGGAATCTGTTTTTTTTTGTTCTTTATTTCGCCTTATACAATTTCTTGTATTAGGAATTTGTTAGTTTTCGCATACCCCTTGGGGTCAGAGCGCAGGGTCAGCCATTGTACAGCGCCCCTGGAGCAATTACAGGTTAAGGGCCTTGCTCAAGGGCCCAGCAAAGTAGAATCTCTTTTGGCAGTGACTGGGATTTGAACCGGCAACCTTCTGGATACCAGCATAGATCCTTAGCCTCAGAGCCACCACTCTGCACTGGGTTTGATTTCCAGGCTGGTCCTGGTCTGTTTCTCAGTTTCTTATAGTCTCCTACAACAGCTTAAAGATGTTAATGTTAGTTTCATTCAGTGTGTGTGTGTGTGTGTGTGTGTTGGTGTGACATTATGTCTTGGATTGGATTGGTGTGCCATGCCACCCACACTTAGTTCTGAACTTGCTAACAAAGCTTTTGTTTCCCTTATAATGTAAAATATGGATTTAGTCAATAGATAACCCAATTTGAAATACAGCTGGCTCAGTAGTTAGTGCTACTGCCTCATGGATCCAATGTTCTGATTGTTTATATGGAGTATGCCCATTCAGTGTCTCAGTAGTTTTCTGCCGAGTACTATGGTTTTCCTCATTGATTCCCAGAGACATGTAGCTCAATTTACTTATTGATTGGTGAATTACTTAATAACTTTGAGTTGTTCAGGGTCAGGTTCGTGTCTTGCAACTGATGTTTCAGCACCCCATAATCCTGCACTAGATTAAGTAGGTTTGAGAATGTTAGAATTATTTGACATAGCTACAGTATTTCTCCAAAATTTGTCTTGGACCTGTTTGGAGTGCTCCTTGGTCTTCATGTTGCTTGCTTAGTTGTGTTGCAGAGTCAGGGACCATTCAGAACAGGTCTGTTTATACAGGGATCATGTGACAGGTCATGTGATAGTTGATTGCTCACAGGTGGACTCTAATCAACTAATCATGTGGCTTCTGAAGTGAACATGATTGGACCAGATCTTATTTAGGGGTTTCATAGCAAAGGGGATGAGTATATACAAGGTATTTTATTTTCATTGCACTTCAACAATTTAGACTATATTGATAACTCCATTATATACAATCCCACTTTAATTCCAGACTGTAATGTGACCAAACAGGACAAGCACCGAGGAGGATGAACACTTTCACAAGGCACTGTACATGCTGCATTGAAAAGTCACTGAACAAATATGAGAATGTTGCATTATTAGGGATCAGTAGGGAAGTCTTTAATAGATGTCTTTCCCCACAGTTAAGGAGAATCTTAATACTGAGTAAAACAGTAAATTTCTGCAACTTATTGACACTGCAATATGTATGAGAACTGTAGGTGAAAACTAAGTAAAACAAATGGACAAGTTAAGCCCCCATCACACTACATGACTGTTGTACTGATTTTCAGTCATAGCCTTCATATCTGTAATCTTAGTGAGTAGGTGACAGTTGCGGTGCTCTTCCGTGACCCTCCTTCTTGTAGTTTGACATCCCCAGCCGACTCAGTCCTGCTGGTCTGCGACTCGCCCTTTTCTCATGTTGTACAATGGGGCCTGTGTGAGAGCTGGCAACCAGTGACCATTCAGTGGAAGTACAGGGCAGAGAATGCAAAGAAAGAATGAAAGTTGGACCACACAAACAGAAGAGAGGTCTGTCTGTCCAATATCTCAGGTTTGTCCTGCTACAACAGAATGGATAAGGAAAAATAAATTGGGGCGAGGCTGTACCTGAATGTGCCATATCTGGAAAACATTCATACAGCCAGGCAACATATAAATTGGCTGTCAAAGAGTAGTAAACTCCCAATGCTTTGAAACTTTGAAAAGTCACCAGGCAGTAATGTGATCTATCATCTGCTGTGATTCCTAGTCATGGCATTTGACATCCTCAAGGCAGAGAGATCCATTTGAGATGCTCTCTGACTAGAAGTCGTGTAGTGTGCTGCCGGCTTTATTCAAACAAGGCAAGTGGAGTCAGCGCATTCGATTTTAAGTTGAGCAATGAATGCACATAAAAAAATAATTGTCTAATTAGAGAATAGAAACACTTCAGGTGTTAAGCTCTGAACGTAGGGAAGCTTAGCAGCAACAGATAATGGTTTTGTCATCCCCTGGTTTCAAATTCTCCTTTTTGTGACTAAAGGCTGCCATTTCTACTGCTACTCTCACACTTCTGTCTCCATGTTTCACTTTTTGCCAATTTATTCCTATTTGTAGATTCAAAATTCAAAGGAAGGACTGCAAAGAAGATGAAACATGCTCAGGCAGAGTGGAATAAATGTATAATAATTTATTTACCATATAATGACCAATCATTATGTCTTCACCAAGGTCTGAACTCTAAAAAGCAATAGTAACTAGGCCCACATTAGCCAGGAGCCCAACAGCACACCACCATCTTGCCGTCTCTCCAGTTACTTAGAGCATATTTTATTAGAATTTCATTTTTACAGGCATATATCTTTCATCAATATTTGAATGTAGTTGATATTTTGTTATGTCACAACAGTTATGTTAATAGCATAATAAACATGTATGTAATGGTTGTCTTTTGGTGGTAGATATGACAAAAAAGGGGGATGAGAATAAAATCCTGAACCCCCTCATTATGAAGTAAATTCGGCTTCTTGTAGTGTGCTTTTTTTTTTCATAGATTTGTGGAAACAAGATGACAGCAGCTAATCTGGCAACCGTGTTTGGCCCAAATCTCCTCCAGAGAGAGAAAACAACAGGAAAGGATCTCACACCATATGTTACCGAAGTGGAGGACAGTGCAAAAATCATTTTGGTTGTCCAAATACTCATAGAAAACTATGATTTGTTGTTTACGGTAAGCAACAGAAGATATCAAAATGGCTGAATAGCCTTTGAACAGTGCTCCTTAAGGCAACACAAATACCAGACAGCTGCCCATTTTTTACTGGGCCTGCGTTTCAAGCACTATATTTGTATAACTGTTGACTGAGCTTTTCCCCAAAACCCATCTGGGCTACAATTTCAAAGCCTAGAAGTAGACAACACAAGCCAGTTTCATTCCTCTACTTCAGCAAGAATATGACAGCAAGGCTTGAAGCGACTTTCCTGCCTTGTGGTGTTTTTATCATAACATTCATTTTATCATAAAAAAATGTAGGAAAATATAAAATGAATTACTTATTGATATGCTAAGATACTTTACAGTCACAGTGTCACACATCTAAAGTTTCCTTTCATGGTTTCAGTTCCCTGTGTATTTATATTTTGCTTTTTATTGTAATTACGACTCTAGGTATCTCCTGAATTGCAACAAGAAGTACTGGAGAGCTTAATACAAACAGACCCCGACGTCATTCAGTATCTGATACGCAGGAAGCACAAGAGCCACTTGTAAGTATTGCTGAGTGAAGTGTGTAGAGTGGATGGTGTCGACCTCTAGTGGCTAGGGAGGTGAAGTGCCTGCTTGTCACCCACTTGGCTTGCTGTGTATAATCTGAACAGGTTGCCTCACTTGCTGACACTGGAGACGTGTTAAAACAACTCAAGTACTCTATATTTGAGAATGTAAGGTCATTTTTGTAAATATTTAAATCGTGTTGTGCAAATATCAAAATGTATGGCAGACAGAACCTAATGGTGTCTCAAGGCTCACTTTCACAACTGACCTTGCAACGTTTTGTTTCACCTTCACGGCCTGAAAAGTAATTTACTGGTTTGACTTATAATGAATTTATTTTTTTTTTTAATTTGCTGTCCCTGTGTTTTCCCGTTTTTATATAGAAGGCATATTTCTATAATGCTCAGTGTATTTTTTTCTTTTCTACTTTTTTTTTTTTTCTACTTCTGCTCCTGTTAGGGGTCACCAAGGCGGATCATCTTTTTTTCTTTTATTTGATTGTATTCAGTTTGATGATTCAGTAGTTTAATTTTCTGTGTTGTCGTAGTGTGCAGACATCTTAGAAATCTAAGAAGTCTTCTAAGTAGAAGTCGACCATCAACTGCATCCTGGCACTGAGAGTTCTTAAGTGCAAACGCGACTATCAGCAGAGTTCCTTTGCAGCCTTTTTTGATTTTTGTAAAGCGTTCAACTCAGTTGATTGAGTTGCCCAGTGGGACATCCTGAGACTTTGCGGGTATCCCCCACCTGAAGTTGGTGATCTGGCTCACAGGGTCCTCATTGTTGAGGAACCAAGCAGCTGGACTAGGCCAAGGGGATGCCCACAAAACACCTGGCTTCGGCAGATAGATGGTCATTTCTGGGGGGTGGGACTGCCTGGGGGTTTGTCAACCAGGACCCCAAGCTGTTTTTTTGTGTGGTTTGTGCGGCAACACACTGTACCAGTGCTTGGTCCTCAACCTGACCTGACCTCAACCTTAGTGTACAATTCCGAGTGATCAGCCTTTTGTCCCAAAGTGCAATAAAACTTCAGACTACTGCTGCATAAAGAACACAGATGTAGCAGTCAGTACAAAAATATTAATTGGGGGGAATAAATATGTTAAGAATAATATATTAAGAAAACTTTGTGGTGTAACAGAATTTCATATTCAATAGGTAACCACTAAGCATTTAATATGAAAGTGTGAAATAATCAGAGTGCTTCGGCCTTGTGTGGGCTCTAAAGTCACAGTTGATGCTCACATGAGGTCTAAACGACAGGCAGAGCACTGGACGTTATACTGTAAAATGTATTAAATAATTAATATGAAAGAAATAGAAGTAAAATAAAGCTTTGCAATGACTTGTGTATTTGCTGCCAAGGTGAAATAACGGCCCGGGAGCAACAAGACATGAAGCAAGAACTGTTTTTCAAAGAAACACTTGCAGACATTCATGTCTAAGGAATTAAAATTCCATTCCCACAAGAAATAAACGCAAGTGAGCTGCTGGTAATAAAACTTAGCATGCTTTACAACGTGTGCTGTTTTTTCTGTTTTTTTAGGTTGAATTAATTCATACCAGGACTAATGTGATGAAGAGGAAGAAAAAATAAATTCAGGATCAAAGGTTACCAAATATAATTATTTGTTTAAGAAAGATGATTGTGGTGAAAATATACTTGGAGCTTATTGGACAATAAGGATGATTCTATGTCTCTGTATGTTGCACCCAAAGGGAGCGCCTGGACTCCTTTTTCATAAGGCCTTAGGACCCTTTTTTTCCCAGGGTGTGTACGAGACTTCGCTTGCTTTTCTCAAAGTAAATGGGAACAAAGGCCAAGCTCTCCTCACGTGAAACTTACTCTAAAGACAATAGATATTGCCTTCTCCTTAAATCACTGAATCTTTTTTTTAATAAATGAATAAACAATATAAATTCTTGTTCACGCCCTACTGTTTTCTCACGAATACGATTTTTGGCTAAATTTTGCCATGCACTACATTCGATCCTTTTTCCTGCCTTAATAAGAAAACTTTAAACAAAGTTTAGTTTTCAGGAAAATCCATCTCGTCACCCAACGCGCGGACCTACTACTTCCAGTTCAGGGTTTCAAGGAGTTAGAACCTGTGCAAGCTGTAGTGGGTACAAAGCAAGACCAACCATGAATGAGATGCCAGCTCATCACATGGCAGTTTTCTGGAAAATGAGACTGTAAATAACATACTGTACATCTGAGTCCAAAATCGGGACAAAGTGAATGGTATCACTTTCTATTGTATGCTTTACTTGGAATGGCTATTATACAGTAATGCAGTGTGACATATTTCCTTTTATGATGGAAAATGTCACTATAAAGTTCTTGTGTTTCATTGTTGTCATATTTTATTTTTTACCATGTATACTTTATGGGAACTTGTCAGGTAAAGGTGTTTTTGTCATCAATTTGTGTCAATGTTAACTTAATGCTGCATGCTAATGTGTGAACAAACACTCAAACTCATATCAGATAAACTTTAATACTGTATATAAATGTAAAGAGCAAACTATAAAGAGAGATTTTAAAAGCCACACTTTGACGTTATGATGCATGCACACAGCTCTCTCCGGGGATCAGATCACAAACACTAGTGTGGAAAATTGAGGATTTAAAATGTCAACTCATTTGATCACAAGGACCCGAAACTTTAACAGTAATCTACCATTAAATATAAGGGATGCCCCAATAGAATTAGAATAGAAATGGCAGAAATAGGCCAGAGCCGCTGACACTATCATGCGTCCCAACCTGTGTCTAACATCATCACTGTGGGCCTCATACTAATGGCCACTACTAACCTCTTCTTTCCTATTCTTCTGTTTTGCATCTGTTCCACATGTGGCCTCCTTTAGCCAATCAACTGAGTCTGAGACAGATGGCATCTCTTTGGTGACACGTTACCATTGATTCAGTGTCAGTGGGCACTGCTACTACTACTACTACCACCTACAATTTTAAATACATTTGGTCACAAACACAATACAACTGCATTAGTAGAAAAATAAAGTACGATCTTTACAACACTGTGTACTGTAAATGTCCAAACACCGTGAAATTCCACAAGCTTGCAAAGTGCCTTAGATGCTTTTATGCATAGCAATAGATAACCAGTATTACTGTTTTTACTAATGTTCACCGAATAACATATAAAAGTACACTGTCCCATAAGCATTTAGCTGAATAAAGCAGCAGCAAACCATGACTTTGCCTTCAATCAGATCAGAAATCTGGTAAAGCTGCTTTCGAAATGAACAAATAAAGCTTCAATCCGCTGAGTCAAAGCACTGCAAAGCGCAGGAATCTCATTCATTTTGCTATAATAGGCCGCACCATTACACAATTGGGACACTCTCATTGTGAAGATGTAACTATTGGCCTACAGTAGCAGTTCTTAATGCATCAGGCCGTGGTGCGTGCAGACAAAGTGAAAGTTACGCCTCTGCTTTCAACAACTCACCACATGCATTGTGCTTCGGCCAGGGCCGGCTGAAGTGCCTCTGTCACTGTAGGGTTGATGGTCGAACATAATGCTGCCTGAGATCAGCAGCTCGCGGAAAAACAGAATGTACTGCTTTCTGCAATATGTGGAAACAAAATGGAATGCCCTTTCATCACATTCGCATTCTTTATTTGATAATTAGCTGAGTTGGAATTTAAACTGGGCACTGGTTCATGTTAATTTAAGTAAGTATCATTCACCGTTAGACATTGCTTTAACACCTCATAACAGACCCAAAACTGGCTGTTTGGCCAAGTCCATTTTCTTATACCTTGGAAAGTGTTAAAAGAAATCTCCCAATGGTGGGGAATAATGGTTCACTCGCCCCATCTTTATTTCATTATTAGAATAGTCCTGGTTTTCTATATTACTTTCCTACTGACCAAACAGTCACTTACTGTACCTTGAGTCCTAAGTGAGGATTCCATATGAATATTTTAGCATTATCCTGGACAAAGATGGCATATGCCAAAGGACAGAGGTTTTCAACCAGTGTGCTGTGGCACAGTGGTGCATCGTGAGAGCTACCCAGGTGTGCTATGGAAATAAGTGTGTAGCGCATTTGGGTCTGTACCTGAGAGGGACAAGCTCCTCTGGTGGTCAAGACCTGTCTGAAGAGGACAGGGCTACTAGAAGAAGCTGGCATATAAGCAGCTCTGCGATCGCCATGTAAGAGCACTTTGGACGCATCTCCTGTCTGCTAGAGTCCATCTGCCTGACTGTGTGGTGGCCAGCAAGTCTCACAGGGCCTGTGGATAGTGGGCATATGAGTTGCCTCTGAGGAAAAGAGGGATGTGCAAAGGGATGAAGCAGCTGGGAGATGCCAGCAAACTGCTCACTAAGTGCTGTGCCTGCGAATGCTGATCTCGGAGCTCCATTTTTTTTTTTTACTGGCTGGAAAGTCCCCTCCCTTCAGACAGCTGAGCACATGTATGAGATATAATGTGTTAACCCTAACCCTGCTAAAAAAACAAAATAATCCACATGTCATGCAAAAAATTGTCCTGAAAACTTCAGCTAGTTAGTATTGGATGCAAGATAAAAGAAAAATCTGAACTGGATCCTTGTCTACTTAAAATTAACTCTCATATAAAAAAACAAATTACAAGATGTTGAAATTAGCTTAAAATTCAAATATATGTAGCCATGTTTTGAGCACGAGTAAGAAACAAACTCAGTTTACTGTATTAATTGATATTATACCTCCTGCTACCCTGGGCTATGGGATTATTCATTCTTCACATATAGCAACTCACATAAAAAGCAAATATCATCTTAAAGCAATTTAATGTCATAAGATAAGATGCCATGTATTCTCTGTATTTTTTTTTATTCCCAAGCCAGTCTGCTTCATTAAATACTTCCTGTTTTAAAAGTCAGAGATCCAATTATTGTGTCAGAATATCCTTAGGGCAAAATAACAGGACATTAAGCAGAAATTTAAACAGATCTGAAGCACTTGTGTATACGAGTTGAAGGGTACCATTTTTTTTGATTTGCTTGCACTTGCTACCATGTCAATATTTATACTTATGTAGCCAGAGATTTAAAAAGTTTTCTTAACAAAGCCATATATCAGTCATCCTCATAACTGATGAGCCTGTAATTCCAAGTCACTTCTAGCAAGGCAAGGATTCTTAAAGCTGATAAAGTGCCTGACAGATGGACTTCTATGTCCATGCTCCTTGCAGTATATCCTCACTAACTCGTTACAATTGATCAGAGGTGTAAGGCGGAGTGGGACTGGACAGTTCAGGCAATGCATTTTCTAACGGCCGTCTAATTTTACACTGCTGCCTGACCTTTTCAGTCTCGACAGACAGAATTAATCAATCCATCATATTTACATTGATTACATTTCCAGATGGCTGCCAAAATTTAAATATTTGGAAAAAATCTTCTACTACCTTATATTTTGCAGTGGAAATTATTTTATAAATGAAACCCTTGATGTTTTGTTGTACTTTTGTTGTACAGGAAATATCCCTGTTTGGACAATGTAACCTAATCTGAACAGCCGCTGATAGTCTTTGCTTTGAAAGTCTCCTGCGACTCTGTATCCTCATTTGAGGACAAATGATTTTAATTCACTGTGCCCTGTATGTTTTTCTCTTAACTTAAAGCTGCTGTATGTAGAAAAGGGCAGATTCTGTTGAATAGTGGTATAGTTAAGGTGAGTAAGCAAAGTAGCATTAATTTCAGTGAACACCTTTTCTGGAAAGCGCACAAACAAAGTAGACATGGTAAGAAAGTGCATTAAGGTCCAATGTTTAAAATCTTTTTGTTTACAATCTGCATTATTTGCAGATTGTTATGGCATTACAATTTGATTTGTTTTAGTGATATTCTTAAGACAGCACACAATCAATCATGTTGTACTTGTATGGGGACACAGATCAAATTCCAATGAAATTCATACACAGCAGTGAAAATGTGTGTGCATTTTTAATCTTGCTCCACACTTACTGTCAGGGATGCATTTATTTTTATTTTGCGTTAGTTATTATTATTAATTATATTCTATTGCATTTTTATTATTATTATTTATTAATGTAGCAGATGCCTTTATCCAAGGTGACTTACAAAGCAAGTTAAATACATACAAGAATGAATGTGCAAGCATCAAAAGCAACAGAGAACAAGTTAAAAGCTGGCAGAAGGGAATTAGAACAACTACATAATTATGCCGGAAGCTGGAATACTACAAATATCCGTATTTTAAACTCTTTATGAAACAGTAGCTACCCTGTAGAAGAGAAACTAAGCAATTCCAAACTATTTAATAAAAAGATATGTTTTCAAAAGATGCTGGAACACAAGTAAATTGGGTACCATTCGAATAGATAAAGGGAGATCATGCCACAGCTTTGGAGGTAGAATGGAGAAGCATTGTCCAGTCACCTTGGCAAGTCAGGCAAGAGGAGAGACGGTCAGCAGACAGGCAGAGGAGGATTGGGGACTTCTTGAGGGGACATAAAGAGAGACCAAGGACTGGAGATACTGAGGCAAAGAACTGTTCAGAGAACTGTAGGGCAAGGCCAGCGTTTTGAACTGCAGCAAAAGGAAGACAATGGAGAGTCCAAAGGAGACGAGTATTAGGAGTAAAGAAAGAAACAGAGAACACTAACCCAGCAGATGCATTCTGAAGGGGCTGAAGAGGTCTGATTGCAGCTGAAGTAAGTCGCACCAGAAGAGAGTTGCCAAGAAGAGTAGTCCCAGCCAAGGGAAAACCAGTGCCTAAACAAAGAGTTGCATGGCATAATTAGTGAGGAAGGGTCAAATCCGCTGAATATTATAAAGAAAGAAACAGGACTGGGTCATTGAAGATACTGTATATGTTTAACGAATGAAAGTGAGGAATCCAGAGTCGCAACAAGACTCCTGCCCATGATTGATGATGAAAGAGTGACATCTTCCATGTGGTTCCTAGAGACAAATCTGAGGAAAGAGAATTAGAGGACAGGTTGACAGTATCTGACTTTGAAAGGTTAATTTTAAGGTGGTGATCATTTATTCCACAATGAGATGGAAGAGAGACAACTGGAGATCTGGGCTGAAACCTATGGACTATAAGAGGGAAATGACAAGAGGATATGTGCAGGCATCAGCATAGAGGTGGTGGTAGAAGCCATGAGAAGAAATTACTTTGCCTAAGGAACGAATGTAAAGAGAAAAGAGAAGTGGACCCAGTACTGATCCTTGAGGGACACCTGTAGAAAGTTTCTGTGGAGAAGACAAGGAGTTGGATCAGAAGACACAAAAGGATTGGTCCAAGAGATTAGGATTTGAGACAATCCGAAGAAGACCGCTAATTCCAAGTTTATTAAGTGAAGAGATAAGCAGAGAGTGATTAATGGTATCGAAGGCTGATAAATGGTCAAGGAGGATAGGGACAAAGGAGAGAAGCAGCGTGAGCAGATGTAAGAGCAGTAGTGGCTGAAACCAGTGAAGTCTTAATAGAGTGACCCTTGTGGAATTCAGACTAAAGGGGATCTAGTAGTTTGCTGTCAGAGAGAAACGAAGAGAGTTATTAATGGACTACACGTTCTAGGGTCTTGGACAGGAATGGCAGAAGGGAGACAGAATGGTAGTTCTCAATGACAGATGGGATGAGAGAGAGTTTCTTGAGAAAACAGATCACATGAGACTTCTTGAAATCAGTAGGGATGATACCAAAGGTCAATGATGTTTTGAAAAGAGAAAAGATGTATGGAATCAAGAAGGAGAGATGGAGTGTAAAAGGTGTGAAGGAATGGGGTCCAAGTGCTGGGTCTGTGGTCACACAGCAGATCAGAAATGTCAGACATTTACAGTAGAGAAGGAGGAAAGACAAAAAGGATAAAGAGGAGAGTCAAACGATATTATTGGGGTCTTAACAATTTTTGGATATTGGTGACTGAAATAGAAGAAAGAAGCAAAATCATTAGAAGATAAGGACAAACATTTTGGAGAAACAGGAGAACTTACATGAGACTTGAAGGTAGACAAGAGGCAGCAAGCATTTCTTTTAGTGGATGTGATTAAGTTTTGAAAGGCTTTCTTTACAGATGGCAGCGCAGGAAGACAGGAGGGATGGTAATTTCTTCTTATGCCAAGCACTTTCAGCCTGAGCATCGTTCCCTGAAAGCAGAAAGGTGAGTGGAAAATAGCCAGGGCTGGGAAGGAGAGATACAAGCAGGGCAGTGGACAAGTGGATGGTGGGCATCAAGAGAAGAAATGTCTCTATTTACAGCAGGAGAAGGGAGTCTGGTATATCTTTTTTTGTCATGCAATAAAATTAGTTTACATACACATTTAGTTTTTTCAGGAATCAGCTTGTATCAGTCAGTAGCTGAAAGGCTGCAGAACTGAATTGTAGGTGAGAACTTCAACATTGAGGATTTGTCTGATGGGGATATTTAGTGTGTGTTCACCCTGTGATGGACTTGCTCCTTGTCCTGGTGGTGTTCTTGCCTTGTGCCCTATGCTTGCTGGCATCGACTGCAGCTTCCTCTCAACCCAGCTGAGGATAAGAGGGTTTGAAAAATGGATGGATTGGGTGGTGATGTTTAGTGTGTATGTGTGTGTGTTTTCACCCTGAGATGAACTGATGCCCAATCCAGGCTTTTTACTTTCTTTTACAAAAAGTATAGGGAATCCTCCAAAAAGTCCATTTCGAGATTTTGATGAATCTCAACGTTTTAGACCTCCCCGAGTCCGAAAATGATAGAAATCTACGTTTTGTACCTAATACTTTTAATTTTGGGGCAATTTCCGTTAACCAGAAGTAGTACTTTACCTTTTAATCATGCAGCTGCAGAGTCCGATTTATTCAACTTTACTTTTATAATAATTGTTCAATATATTATTACTTTGATTTGATTTGTTATTGATGGTTCTTTAATGTACATAATATAAAAAAATATAATCATTGTCTTGCAGTTTACTCCTCAAATATCCATCCCCATGTCCGACTATATAAGAAAGTCTAGAGGAGACCACTACCATTTTTTTTCCTGGATTACAGCAGGAACTTGTTGGAATAGCCTATAGCTTTCCCGTGACCCTGATCTGGGTTTCAACAAAAATGAATACAACAACAACAACAACATTTATTTATATAGCACATTTTCATACAAAAAGTAGCTCAAAGTGCTTTACATAATGAAGAGAAGAAAAATAAAAGACAAAATAAGAAATTAAAATAAGACAACATTAGTTAACATAGAAAGGAGTAAGGTCCGATGGCCAGGGTGGACAGAGAAAACAAAAAAAAAAACTCCAGAAGGCTGGAGAAAAAAATAAAATCTGTAAAATCTGTCTGGAATAGGTGGATGGTGATAGTGAGCCAGGAGATTCTTACAATTCAACAGGTGACAACTGTCCACCAGATTCAACAGAACATCACAACAGTGATGATAGTGATAGTGAGCCAGGGCTCCATGTTGATGAGAGGAAAGCAATACTAGAGCACTGTATTTGATTTTTTTTAGCAGGCTACTGGAATAGTTGCCAAAAGCAAATTGTATATAATGTAATGTATTCAGACTGTCAAAAAGGGTTTAGTACAGTCCCACAGCAAAGAATACTTTAGAAACATGAAGTTGTTGGCATCAGAGGTAACCTACAAAACTGAATCTCAAGGCAGTCAGCCAGCAGGAGACAAAGAGTACAGAGAAGAGGAGAATGCTTCACATGGAGTGAGGTCTTCAGTAGAGTCCCTCGGGGGCTGTTTTTGGGCCACTTGCATGATGCTAAAAATGTAAAGGAAATCAGATATTGAGGAGGCAGTAAAAACAATTCCCAAAGACATGAACAATCTTTAGAACTGCTGGGCAAACACTTGGAAAGCACTGTTACACTGAGAAAAGTGCAAAGTGCTACATGTAGGCAATATAGAAGATATTTATAAATGCAAGATGGGAGTCACTGACTTAGAAGAAGCAACCTCTGAAAAGGATTTAGAGCTTTATGCTGACACAACTTTTCCATCACCTAATCAATGTGCACAAGTGATTAAAAAGACAAAATAATGCTTAGGTTATATTATAAAAACTGCTGACTATAAACCAAAGGATGCCATGTTCATAAAATATAATGCACTAGCGAGACTACATCTTGGGTATTGTGAGCAGATCTGGTCATCATGCCACAAAAAAGACCAAGAAACTGAGCAAAGGAATGCAACAAAGTGTCTCCCCAGAATTAAGGACTTGTCCTACTATGTCAGAATTAAACCTGCTTAGTCTCGAGCAGAGGATATAGTATGGCAGGGGATCTAGTCCATGTCTTCAAGACCCTCAAAAGCATTGATAAAGCAAATCTGGTAAATTCTTTCATCTTAATGGTGAATCTTGTACTTGAGAACACCAGTCTTCTTCCTGATTTCCACTGAAGCCAGGAAACACTTCTTTATACAAATAGTTGTGGAAACTGGAACAAAATACTAGATCAAGTAGAAGAAGCAGAACCCTTGTAAACCTTCATGTAGTATTTGAATGAGACATTGGGAGAGCTTGATGGACTAAGTGGTTTCCTCTCGCATGTCAACTTTCTTATGTTCTTATACGCTGCATCAGTTCTGCAGCATGCTTGTTAGCAGTTGTGACAGAGCACAGTAGCTTAATCATCATGGTCAGGCAACCCTGGCACATGACAGGAAGGCTTTTTTGAAGACTTACCGGTGGTCCTTTACTCTGGCTCAGGTCTCTTTTACACAGAGAGCTGACTGTGCATGGCCTTTGTCCTCCACATCAGTTAAGACATTGTTGAAGGCATTGCTCTCTCTGGTCCTCGGTGCATAAAAGTGCACCCAACAGATTTGTGTGTGTTTGGCTAGTTGAAAGTCCTTCTGCACAGGCTGATGCACTGGTGCAAATCGGCAGCATTTTATGAAGGCACACAAGTTATTACTACAGCTTTGTCATTCAGAAAATGTTGTCTTCTTTGTTCCATTAGTATGCATTTGTGTTCTTTTTTGTGTATTTAATCTGTTCAACTTTGAAGTCATTTCCATTGCTGAACTTCTTAACTTTAAAGGAACCACATACAAGCTTTAATATTTTACAACTGCATAAGTTTACACATTACTGGGATGTTTGGGCCTTTCTAAAAGACATAACATCAGTTTAACTGGATCAAAAACACCTCTGTCCTGTCACCAATTGAAATTTCACAAAATAATAACACAGATATACTTTTCCTTTATGGTTTATCTGATACGAGTTTAAAAATTTAAAAAAAAAATCTAAATTATTCGAAAAGCTTTCATAAGAATGACTTATTTCCTTTGGCTTATTTTGTGACTAAAATAAATACATTTGGAATACTTTGTTTTTTTTGCCAAGTTCTATTTACACTAAATTTTCAAGTTTGTTTTAAGGTGTATTTGTTTCAGTCATATGTGTATAATTTATTGTGTTGCAAGAAACGACATCATGCATGTGTTAATAAAACCTTCCAAAATTGTAACTAATGCACTTTTTATTTTACAACTTTGATGTTTTTATTGCTGGTGTATTCTATGATTTCTTTCTTCATGCAGAACAAAATGACTAACATCGTTAAGCCAGAACAGCGGGCCAGCAGAGTGTCATTTTTGCATTTGTCTCCTTATTAAATGTGACGATATGTATGTTAGTCAGACACTCAAGCAACAACCTTGCCGAACTGGGTACCTGTGACATTATCGCTACTGATCCTTTTAGCAGAAGACGGGGATGCTGGGTTTTTAATGATTTTAGGTTACAGATTAGAAATCATCTCGGCATCTTATATATAATTTGCCAGTCTCCTCACTCACTCACTCACGTCCATCCGAAGCCGAATGCGCAGTTGCCTTCTGCGCATGTCGCCTTCTGTGCATGTCCGAAGCCGAATGCGCAGCTGCCCAAAAAACCTTACGAGACTGACATCGTGGCAGGCGGCGGATTTACGGCCGCGAAAATTCAAAGAGAAAGGCGACTGCGACCAACATCACAGCAGGGTCCGTCCGAAGCCGAATGCGCAGTCGCCTTCTGCGCAGCTGGCCGAAAAAACCTTACAAGACCGACATCATGGCAGGCGGCGGATTTACGGCCGCGAAAATTCAAAGAGAAAGGCGACTTCGACCAACATCGCGGCAGGGTCCGTCCGAAGCCAAATGCGCAGTCGCCTTCTGCGCATGTCCGAAGCCGAATGCGCAGTCGCCTTCTGCGCAGCTGGCCGAAAAACCTTACGAGACCGACATTGCTGCAGGCGGCGAATTTATGGCTGAGAAAATTCAAAAAGAATGGCGACTTCGACCAAAATCGCGGCAGGCGGCTGATTTACGGCCGCAAAAATTCAAAGACAAAGGCGACTTCGACCATCATCGCGGCAGGCGGCGGATTTACGGGCGCGAAAATGCAAAGAGAAAGGCAACTTCGATTAAAGCTCTAGAGGACTGAAAGGTGATTTCGACTACAGCTCCAGGCCTAATTACGCATTCATTCAATACACCTACAGTGGTGTGAAAAACTATTTGCCCCCTTCCTGATTTCTTATTCTTTTGCATGTTTGTCACACAAAATGTTTCTGATCATCAAACACATTTAACCATTAGTCAAATATAACACAAGTAAACACAAAATGCAGTTTTTAAATGATGGTGTTTATTATTTAGGGAGAAAAAAAATCCAAACCTACATGGCCCTGTGTGAAAAAGTAATTGCCCCCTTGTTAAAAAATAACCTAACTGTGGTGTATCACACCTGAGTTCAATTTCTGTAGCCACCCCCAGGCCTGATTACTGCCACACCTGTTTCAATCAAGAAATCACTTAAATAGGAGCTGCCTGACACAGAGAAGTAGACCAAAAGCACCTCAAAAGCTAGACATCATGCCAAGATCCAAAGAAATTCAGGAACAAATGAGAACAGAAGTAATTGAGATCTATCAGTCTGGTAAAGGTTATAAAGCCATTTCTAAAGCTTTGGGACTCCAGCGAACCACAGTGAGAGCCATTATCCACAAATGGCAAAAACATGGAGCAGTGGTGAACCTTCCCAGGAGTGGCTGGCCGACCAAAATTACCCCAAGAGCGCAGAGACGACTCATCCGAGAGGTCACAAAAGACCCCAGGACAACGTCTAAAGAACTGCAGGCCTCACTTGCCTCAATTAAGGTCAGTGTTCACGACTCCACCATAAGAAAGAGACTGGGCAAAAACGGCCTGCATGGCAGATTTCCAAGACGCAAACCACTGTTAAGCAAAGAGAACATTAGGGCTCGTCTCAATTTTGCTAAGAAACATCTCAATGATTGCCAAGACTTTTGGGAAAATACCTTGTGGACTGATGAGTCAAAAGTTGAACTTTTTGGAAGGCAAATGTCCCGTTACATCTGGCGTAAAAGGAACACAGCATTTCAGAAAAAGAACATCATACCAACAGTAAAATATGGTGGTGGTAGTGTGATGGTCTGGGGTTGTTTTGCTGCTTCAGGACCTGGAAGGCTTGCTGTGATAGATGGAACCATGAATTCTACTGTCTACCAAAAAATCCTGAAGGAGAATGTCCGGCCATCTGTTCGTCAACTCAAGCTGAAGCGATCTTGGGTGCTGCAACAGGACAATGACCCAAAACACACCAGCAAATCCACCTCTGAATGGCTGAAGAAAAACAAAATGAAGACTTTGGAGTGGCCTAGTCAAAGTCCTGACCTGAATCCAATTGAGATGCTATGGCATGACCTTAAAAAGGCGGTTCATGCTAGAAAACCCTCAAATAAAGCTGAATTACAACAATTTTGCAAAGATGAGTGGGCCAAAATTCCTCCAGAGCGCTGTAAAAGACTCATTGCAAGTTATCGCAAACGCTTGATTGCAGTTATTGCTGCTAAGGGTGGCCCAACCAGTTATTAGGTTCAGGGGGCAATTACTTTTTCACACAGGGCCATGTAGGTTTGGATTTTTTTTTCTCCCTAAATAATAAAAACCACCATTTACAAACTGCATTTTGTGTTTACTTGTGTTATATTTGACTAATGGTTAAATGTGTTTGATGATCAGAAACATTTTGTGTGACAAACATGCAAAAGAATAAGAAATCAGGAAGGGGGCAAATAGTTTTTCACACCACTGTATATCAGGTTTGTGGTGCTTATACTTATTACTTACTATTCCACTCGTGCCCGTTTCATCTTACGTTGTCGAAACGGGCTCTTTGTCTAGTAATTAATGAGTCACAACTTACCCACAGTTTGTTTTTTTCCACATGTTGGTTGTGCACGTTTCCTTTGAGAGATACAATAGGTTTGTGTCTTTTTAAATTCACACTTTTCAAATCCGTTTCTTTTTCTAATGTATCTATGGGAATGGCAAAAAATAACTAATACGGTGGAACCTCGGTTCACGAACGTCTCGGTACACGTACAAATCGGTTTACGACCAAAAAGTTTGCCAAACTTTTGCCTCGGTTCACGACCACACACTCGGTATACGAACAAGCCAGGTTCCCTTTCGGTTTGTACATGTTCAGTCTCTCCCTGTGCATTTCTTGTGCAGCGAGCAAGAGAGAGAGCGAGCGCGAGAGAGAGCGAGCGCGCGACACACACACGCACACACACACACAGGCAGCGCGAGAGAGAGCCGTGCACACACACAGGCAGCGAGAGAGAGAGAGCCACGCACATACACAGGCAGCGCCAGAGAGAGACAGACGCGCGCACACACACAGCAGTGCGAGAGAGAGGCGCGCAGACACACAGGAGCGCGCTAGAGAGACACATACACACACAGACACTCGAGGCTCGCAAAAGAGAGAAAGAGAGAGAGCGCGAGCGAGCGAGACAGGGAGGGACGCATAAGGTAGAGAAGGCTTGTTTTTGTTTTCAATTCTGTTTTCAGTGATCGGTTCATAGCCTGTATTGTTGCAATGTTACTTTACTTGGTGGTTTATTAAATTACGGATTTTTCAAATGTTCATTTTTTCCCCTGTGCTTAAAACTCATTTTAAAAAAAGTGTTTTTAGCGAGCGGTTCCTAGCACTATAGCGCAAACTATTGCAGTGTTAGTTTTCTCTGTTGTTCAAGGTTTTCTCAGTGTTATTCAATGTTTTTACATTTAGTTTACTGTTACACTGTGCATTCTATGGTATATAATTAACTATATTTGTGCTTAAAAATTAAAAAAACATATATATTTACGTACAGTTCGTACGGTCTGGAACGGATTAATTGTATTTACATACAATCCTATGGGGGAAATTGCTTCAGTTTACTACCAAATCTAAAGTCAAATGAGAACAGTAGTATGGTAGTATAATGTTCTGCATTAGCTTAGGTAAAGACCACCTGCCCCTTTAAACACCAAACATCTCTGCTATAGAAATTAGCTGAAGAATCTTAGAATTAGCCAGGAAGAATCACACAAACGTCAATACTAGAAGATGAAAATGCACGGTCATCAAATCCAAAATCAAAACCCTAAATTGAAGTTAAATGTCAAAGCCAAAGTTCTTTTACCAGGAATCTACAAAGAAAATCACACACCAAGTGTGAAGAAAATATCCACAATTGTGGACAACCTGGGAATGAGTGGCACAGACTTTTATACAGTTAACCTTATGACATCATATGTCATGACCTCTAGTCACCCCATGGTGGCAATCATCCTAGGAACAACCCACTGTGGCCTGTACAGGTGACCTGACCAAAACAGGTGTCCAAAAATGTAAAAAAAAAAAAAAAAGTCTTTAATAACAAAACAAATATTGATACTAGTACAACAAAAGACCAGAAATAATAAACACCTCTTTCACCCTGGACCTAACTAAACAGCAGTGGCCCCTGGCTGCTCTGTTACATTTTTCCTGATCTTCTCCCTCTGACTTGATGAGCTCTTGGCACTTGCTGCCTCCAATCTCTAAGCTCCATGGGTGAGGAAGTAGGGTACTTTTATATGGTGGCCCAACAACCTCCGGGGGGCCCAGCTGACACCATCAATCTCTGTTGAACATCCCCTAGCATCCTTACAGAGGTGTAAAAAACATTGCATCCCTAGTGGTCTGGGGAACTTCAAACCCTGCAAAAGGGCTTATATTATGAGCTACAGATTCTTTAATGTGATGATAGCGTCCCCCTAAGGTCAATAAGAGTTCTGCTACCCAGATTAACTTCACAATTCCTCCCATTTGGCTTTGAGCCATAGTGTGGAGCGACCAAGGCCGTGAGGCTGGGACATGGATTCAGATACTTGCTGGGATAATTAAATTAATGCCACACCAATAGCTGTATCAAGGCCTTGGCCAATTTGGGAACCTTCTGTTCTTTAAGCAAATCCCACCATTGAACATTAATATTAAGTTCAGTGCTAGCAAAATGTTCCCCGACAGAACATTTAAAGCATTTATGTAGACCATGTTGACCCTTATTATTTCTTTTTAAAGCATACATGGAACTTCTCAGGTCCATCCCTTTGTTCTTTTATGGTCTTCACTCTAACCTCAGGCCTTTCCATGCTACAGTCCATCCTTCTTCCTTCATTTATTACCTTAAGGTAAGGTTCACTCTTCTCATTAGGGCTTTCTTTTACTATAGGTGAGATCTTTGATTTAATGAGGAAGGTATACACTTGCCCAAGAAAAAAAGTCTTTCAGAGTTCAGGTTCACAAAGATCCTATAAAAAGGTTTCAGGAAGATGCAATTTACTTTTAACCATTTTAAAACTTATTCTAAACTAATATTGCTAATAAACATCCAAAGATTGTGTAAAAGAACCAGCAAAACGAAATGAGAAGATGAAATGAAGAAAAATTTATAAATAAAAAACAATTTATTACAGTATACACTTAATGTTACTTTTCAGAATTGTTTATTTTGGCTTGTGATTCCTTCATTTTCTTTGCACACTATGAGGTAATTAGATTGGCTCTAATTTACTCAACTTATAATTTAATAAATTGTATTCATTTATGCCATTATATTTTCTATAGTTGACTGAGCTCTTACTCCTGTGGCCTGTTTCATTTCTTAAATGTATTCTACATAAAACAAAAGAAAAACATGAGTAACGGAAAGCTACCATATTAAATATTCCAGATTTTTCCAATTCCAAATGTGCAGATAGTGGTGAAGATGACATTCAACTGATTTAAAATGAAATTATTGTAAATACCAATAATTAGTACTGTTAATTAATACATGCATACAGTTGTGACCAAATACTAATTTTCACAAAGTTTGCTGTTTCAGTTTTTATGATGGCAATTTACATATTCAGTACTCCAGAATGTTATGAAGAGTGATCAGATGAATTGCAATTAATTGCAAGGTTCCCTTTTACCATGAAAATTAAATTAATCCCAAAAAAACTATTTCCACTGCTGTTGTGAATATAGCTTCAGGGCTCCCAAAAAAGTCAGCAGTCGCCAGGACCGTCTCCTAAAGTTGATTCAGCTGCAGGATCAGGGCACCACCAGTGCAGAGCTTGCTTAGGAATGGCAGCAGGCAGGGGTGAGTGCATCTGCACGCCCAATGAGGCGAACACTTTTACTGGATGGCCTGGTGTCAAGAAGGGCAGCAAAGAAGCCACTTCTCTACAAGAAAAACATCTGGGACAGACTGAATTTCTGCAAAAGGTACAGGGATTGGGCTGCTGAAGATTGGGGTAGAGTCATCTCTGATGAATCCCTTTTCCGATTGTTTGGGGAATCAAGAAAACAGATTGTCTGGAGAAGAAAAAGTGAGCGCTACCATCAGTCCTGTGTCATGCCAAAAGTGAAGCATCCTGCGACCATTCGTGTGTGGGGTTGTTTCTCAGCCAAGGGAGTGGGCTCACTCACAACTTTGCCTATGAACACAGCCATGAATAAAGAATGGTACTAAAACATCCCCCAAGAGCAACTTCTCCCAACCATCCAAGAACAGTTTGGTGACAAACAATGCCTTTTCCAGCATGTTGGAGCACTGTGTCATAAGACAAAGTGGCTAAGGGCTAAGTGGCTCAGGGAACAAAACATTGAAATTCTGGGTCCATAGCCAGGAAACTCCCCAGACCTTAATCCCATTGAGAACTTGTGGTAAATTCTCAAGAGTCAGGTAGACAAACAAAACCCCACAAATTCTGACAAACTCCAAGCATTGATTATGCAAGAATGGGGTGCCATCAGTCAGGATTTGGACCAGAAGTTGACAGCATGCCAGGGCGAATGGCAAAGGTCTTGAAAAAGAAGGGACAACACTACAAATATTGACTCTTTGCATAAACGTAATGTAATTGTCAATAAAACCCTTTGAAACTTATGAAATCTTCACATGGGCTCACCACTTATGGGAGGGGCCAAGAAGGTCAAGTGCAGTGTGAGTTGGATGGTGGCCGAAGTCAGGGACCTTGGCGGTCCGATCCTCGGCTACAGAAGCTGGCTCTTGGGACGTGGAATGTCACCTCTCTGAAGGGGAAGGAGTCTGAGCTAGTGTGCAAGGTCTAGAGGTTCCGGCTAGATATAGTCAGGCTCACCTCGACACACAGCTTGGACTCTGGAACCAATCTCCTTGAGAGGGGCTGGACTCTGTACCACTCTGGAGTTGCCTCCAGTGAGAGGCACCAAGCGGGTGTGCGCATACTTATTGCCCCCCGACTTGGAGTCTGTTCATTTGGGTTTACCCCAGTGGAGGAGAGGGTAGCCTCACTCCGCCTTCAGGTGGGGGGACGGGTCCTAACTGTTGTTTGTGCATATGTGCCGAACAGCAGTCTGGAGTACCCACCCTTTTTGGAGTCCCTGGAGGGGGTGTTAGAGGGCATACCTTCTGGAGACTCCCTCGTTCTGCTGGGAGACTTCAATGCTGACATGGGCAATGACAGTGAGACCTGGAAGGGCGTGATTGGGAAGAATGGCCCCCCGATCTGAACCCGATTTGTGTTTTGTTATTAGACTTCTGTGCTCGTCACGGATTGTCCATAACAAACACCATGTTCAAGCATAGGGGTGTTCATATGTGCACTTGGCACCAGGACACCCTAGGCCTCAGTTCGATGATCGACTTTGTGGTCGTGTCATCGGACTTGCGGCCACATGTCTTGACCACTCAGGTGAAGAGAGGGGCAGAGCTGTCAACTGATCACCACCTGGTGGTGAGTAGGCTTCGATGGTGGGGGAGGATGCCGGTCACGCCTGGTAGGCCTAAACGTATTGCGAGGGTCTGCTGGGAACGTCTGGCAGAGTCCCCTGTCAGAAGTAGCTTCAACTCCAACCGCCAGCAGAACTTCGACCACGTCCCGAGGGAGGTGGGGGACATTGAGTCTGAATGGGCCACGTTCTGTGCCTCTATCGTTGAGGCGGCTGACCAGAGCTGTGGCCGTAAGGTGGTTGGTGCCTGTCGTGGCGGCAATCCCCGAACCCGCTGGTGGACACCGGCGGTGAGGGATGCCATCAAGCTGAAGAAGGAGTCCTACAGGACCCTTTTGTCCTGTGGGACTCTGGAGGCAGCTAATAGGTACTGGTAGGCCAAGCAAAATGTGGCTTCTGTGGTTGCTGAGGCAAAAACTTGGGCGTGGGAGGAGTTTGGGGAAACCATGGAGAACGACTTTCATACGGCTTCAAGGAGATTCTGGTCTACCATCTGGCGTCTCAGGAGGGGGAAGCAGTGCAGTGTCAACACTGTATATGGTGGGGATGGTGCGCTACTGACCTTGACTCGGGATATTGTGGGTCGGTGGGGGGAGTACTCTGAAGACCTCCTCAATCCCATTAACATGCCTTCCAATGAGGAAGCAGAGCCTGGGAACTCGGAGGAGGGCTCCCCCATCTCTGGGACTGAGGTCACCGAGGTGGTCAAAAAACTCCTTGATGGCAGGGCCCCGGGGGTGGATGAGATACGCCCGGAGTTCCTCAAGGCTCTGGATGTTGTAGGACTGTCTTGGTTGGCACGCCTCTGCAACATCGCATGGACATCAGGGACAGTGCCTCTGGATTGGCAGACCAGGGTGGTGGTCCCCCTCTTTAAGAAGGGGGACCGGAGGGTGTGTTCCAACTACAGAGGGATCACACTCCTCAGCCTCCCTGGAAAAGTCTATTCGGGGGTCTTAAAGAGGAGGGTCCGTCAGATAGTCGAACCTCGGATTCAGGAGGAACAGTGTGGTTTCGTCCTGGTCGTGGAATAGTGGACCAGCTCTACACCCTTAGCAGGGTCCTGGAGGGTGCCTGGGAGTTTGCCCAACCAGTCTACATGTGTTTGGTGGACTTGGAAAAGGCATTCAACCGTGTCCCTCATGGAATCCTGTGGGGAGTAGATAGATAGATAGATAGATAGACTCCGAGAGTATGGGGTATCGGACCCCCGATAAGGGCTGTTTGGTCCCTGTACAACTGGTGTCATAGCTTGGTCCGCATTGCCGGCAGTAAGTCAAACCCGTTTCCAGTGAGAGTTGGACAAAGCCAGGGCTGCCCTTTGTCACCGATTTTGTTCATAACTTTTATGGACAGAATTTCTAGGTGCAGCCAGGGCGTTGAGGTGGTTTGGTGGGCTCAGGATTGGGTCACTGCTTTTTGCAGATGATGTTGTCCTGTTTGCTTCATCAGGCCGTGATCTTCAGCTCTCTCTGGATCGGTTCGCAGCTGTGTGTGAAGCGGCTGGGATGGGAATCAGCACCTCCAAATCCGAGCCCATGGTCCTCAGCCGGAAAAGGGTGGAGTGCCCTCTCAGGGTTGGGAGCAAGATCCTGCCCCAAGTGGAGGAGTTCAAGTATCTCGGGGTCTTGTTCATGAGTGAGGGAAGAATGGAGTGCGAGATCGACAGGCGGATCAGTGCAGCGTCCGCAGTGATGAGGGCTCTGTACCGGTCTATCGTGGTGAAAAAGGAGCTGAGCCATAAGACAAAGCTCTCAATTTATCAGTCGATCTATGCTCCTAACCTCACCTATGGTCATGAGTTATGGGTAGTGACCAAAAGAACGAGATCGTGAATACAAGCGGCTGAAATGAGTTTCCTCCGCAGGGTGTCTGGGCTTTCCCTTAAAGATAGGGTGAGAAGCTCAGTCATCTGGGAGGGGCTCAGAGTAGAGCCACTGCTCCTCCGCATCAAGAGGAGTCAGATGAGGTTGCTTGGGCATCTGATCAGGATGCCTCCTGGACGCCTCCCTGGTGAAGTGTTCCGGACATGTCTAACCGGGAGGAGGCCCCGGGGAAGACCCAGGATACGCTGGAGGGACTATGTCTCCCGGCTGGCCTGGGAATGCCTCGGGATTCTCCCGGAAGTGCTAGAAGAAGTGGCCGGAGAGAGGGAAGTCTGGGCATCTCTGCTCAAGCTGCTGCCCCCGCGACCCGATCTCGGATAAGCGGAAGAGGATGGATGAACTTATGAAATGCTTGTAATTATATTTCAATATACCATAGAAACCATCTGACAAAAAGATCTAAAAACACTGAAGCAGCAAACTTTGTGAAAACCAATTATTTATGTCATCCTTTTTTAATCTGAACTCTAAGCAATTTGATCACGTTTGATTGGAGAAGGTCCTTCAAAGCTGTCGGTGGCCATTTGCTAGCCACTATGACTGGCACCTTTGATCAGCCTCCGTGATCTAGGGTCTTAGTGGTACCACAGCTTAACTGGCAGTCATACAAAGGATAACTAAGTCATTTTCAATTGTTTTCATAAAATATTCCTTTCCACCATTTTGACATGCAATTCATGTCAAAGTCCCCTCCTCCAATTTAAATCACTATAGTTCAGCACTGTTGGACAATTTGTAGGAGTTTGAATGCAACTGGAATAATCTGCCTAACTGTAAAAGCGTGGAGCACACAAAAGTGTTGGCTCTCATTTTGTTATTCTCAGCTCCTTAGTCTTCTGTGTTTCCATGACTTATTCAAATACCAATTTTAGACCAGTGCTGTACAGTAACAAAGTAGACAGATTTCTTCCTTAGCGTACCCGAGTATGTTTTGAGAAATTCATCACATTTTCAAACACAAATGGCTAATTTTACTTGGATATATTTATCAAGATGCACTTGTTAGTACAGTATTAAACATGAATACAAATGAGCTACACAAATTTCCACAGTTTTACTAAGCCAGTTGTAATGCAGATTTATTCCACACTTTAGGAAATTCTACGTATACAAACTATCTTGGGTGATTTTCAAATGTGCACTGCTGGCGCTAACACACATTTATCTATGCAGTCATTCCAAGCACACCTTGCTGCACCCTGCCGGGTGGGGGTGGGGTCAGATATTGCTAGCACGTAATCCCAGACACAAGTTATTTCCACAAGCAGCATGCCAAATGGACAGGGGCTGACCCCGCAGGTTACAGGACGGTTCACCTGCGCATTCATGTGCTGTGGTTCACTCACCTTATCACCTTGTGCGTTGCACACATTTCTTCCCACATTATTCTGTGCATCATGGCTCCAAAAGTGATCATGAACTGGCTGGAAAGGCCCAAGCAAAACCAAAATGTCATCAATTGAATATAAAACAAGAAACAATGTCTAAGTAAAGCAATTTGTTAAACTTATTATTTAAGGGAGAGTAATGCTTATTAGGAATTGTTTTGATGTCTGCTATTAACAGACACATTCTGTCAATTTCCTGTAGGTGGGTGTTATTGGAACAAAAATGGGAGTAATTTTTATGGCTAAGGAAAGCTTAAAAATGTTTTTCATTTACATTAATTGTAATTAGGGGTTTATGTGACAGACAAATATTCACTATGCAAAGGGATTTTCACTTCACAAAGTCTGAAGTCTGTACAGCTCTATTAGATCATTTAGAATGTTGAATGTCCCAGAATTAAGTTGCAGTTACTTAGCTCAGATTATTTGTAGTATGTGTCACACAAAAGAGAAAGGTATCCTTTCTCCTTTGTTTTTTTTTTTTTTTTAATTTTTACTCAAGTATAGCAGTCAGGTACTTTATACAACACAAAACTACACATCAGAGTCTGAAAATTAGGCAGAAATTGTTAACCATTGGTAGAATAAATTTACACATGACAATAATAACCCTCTAAACCTATAAAAGAAGTCTATTGAAAGAAAAAGAGATCTCCAAACTTGGTTAATGCTGAGGAGAGTCTGTAAGAGGTATAAAAGATCAACATAAAAGTTCAATGTACTTAAAAGACTGAGCAGAAAAAGACTGAAGGATCCAGAAAAAATCTTACAAAAGTAGAGCCCTAGTTGAATCATCCTATATCTTGTTATACCTGAGCAAATTTTGGATTACCATTATATGGGTGTCAAGCACTTTTACAATCATACATTTCAGGTTTTTATTTGAAAATAACTATCACCTAAGTATCTCAATAAAATGTTCTCACGTTGAAGTTGTGGCATAGTTCTTCCATATATTTATTCATTCTGAAAACTCTCAGAAGCCTATTTTGTTAAAATCAGGCTTAAGGCCGGTGCCAACCTAAATTGGATTGCACAGCAAACTCTCTTACAATGTACGATTTAATTTTGCAAGTCAACCTAATGCACAGATCTATGGGACCGGAGAGCGAAAGCAGAATATTTGAAGACAACCCATACAGATAAGACAAGAAAGTACAGGGTTGCGTAGGGAAAGTGGAATTTTTGGAAGTAGGTGTTGGCGACCTTGGGGCGTTTGGGACCAATGCAACCTCGTTTAGAACCCCTTGCCATTGGTAATAATGGAGCAGTGGAGTGGTGCGCAACGTGCATTCGCTGTGAAATCCTTTTATAAGAATGGTGACAGTGTGACTGCTGCGTAATGAGAATTTTGGCATCATTACCATTCCACGGACTCTGAGATCCCCAGATCTCAGTGTGTGTGACTTTTTTTCTGTGGGGACATCTTAAAAGCCAAGTGTGTTGCACACATCCTGCAACCATTGCTGAAGTAAAACGGAGGATTGAAGAGGAAATCGCTGGCACTCCTCTTGACGTGTTACATCGACCAATGCAGAATTTCCACAACAGGATGTCAGAATGTGTACACAGAAATGGACAACACCTTCAAGATGTTTTCTTCAAAACATAAAATGAATATTGATTACAATCATTAGTTGCATATCCTGTACAATACATTTCATCATTAAATGCATTTTGTAATGTGTTTATTTGCACATTGAATGTCAATTGAACATTTCCCATTTCCCTGCATTACCCTGTACAACTTCTGCACAGAAATGGGCCAAGCTTGGATTCTAACCCATCATTGTGTGAAGCAGCTGTGCTACTATGCCATTTATTGCAACAAAACCAAAAAAAAAAAGACACCTTTCTTCCTTTACAGACCATAATATAACAAAATGTTCAAAATATTCAGTGAAGTACAGAAATTACACCTATACAACTTGGTCTGCTTACATTTGACTTTCATCACAAGCTCATCCATAGATTCCCTCATAGGTATCCACTTAATACGAGTTTTGGTTTATAAGTTCTAATAAACAAACTCCATAGATATAATCTATTAAAAAGAGATACACATTGCAAAACGTAAAAAGAAAAAAAAAAAAACCTAAAACTAGAATTTTATCCTGCTTTTTTATTATTAAACTGACTAGGAGTCTTTCAAATCTCCACATAATTATTTAATATTAACAGAAATGCTGTCCTTTCTAAAGTTTAAGTGATAAGACAGGTGAAAAAAATGTAAACCTAGTTGTTCCAGTTCTTGTGTCATCACTGCAATTTACCAAAACAAGGATGATCCTTTCAGCTTAATGCTGATACTATGCTAATAATGATGTCGTTGTAGCCCGATTTCTCTTATCAATGGATGTGGCATAAGGAAAGAATAAGCCTCTGTTTTCACCAACTTCCACAGCAAAGGCTCCTGAAGCAGACCACTGCACACCTGTAATTTTCTCATGCAATACTGATGGTCAGGAAAAATTCCAAAAAGGCACACTTTACCTTGTCACGGTTAAGCTGAGAAATGTCATAAAATAATGCAATGCCATTCAAATCTTACAACCCGAGGTCAGAAGTTTGATGTTCTTGATGAAAAACTTTCAACACTTCAAAAATATTCATACTTATAACTGTGAGGATTTACACTTATGACTTTTCAGATTCTTTAAGTAACTGAAGTTCTTGCCACATTTTGCACAGTGATATGGCTTCTCTCCTGTGTGATTACGCATGTGACCTTTCAGACTGTCAGACTGTTTGAATCTCTTCCCACACTCTGCACAATGGTAGGGTTTCTCGCCTGTATGGATCCTCTGGTGCTTCTTAAGCGTTCCTAACCGACTAAAACTCTTCTCACATTCAGTACATTTATATGGCTTCTCGCCAGTATGGATTCGCAGGTGGTTTCGAAGTCCATCTGAATGCCTGAAGGTTTTCCTGCATTCATTACACTGGTAGGGTTTCTCCCCAGTATGAATTCGCTGGTGCTCTTTGAGGTTCCCAAGGCCACTGAACCTTTTTCCACATTCTGAACAGTGATACGGCTTTTCTCCAGTATGAAAACGTTGATGAGTTTTAAAACTATTTAAATGTTTAAAACTTTTTTCACATGTAGTACAATGATATGGTTTTTCTCCTGTGTGAATTCTCTGGTGGTTCTTGAGGCTGTCTAATCGACTGAAGCTCTTCCCGCATTCTGGGCAACACAAGTATGGGATATTTCCCATATGGACTTGTTGATGTTTCTTAAGAAATGCTAAACGACTGAAACTCTTTCCACATTCCTTACAATCATACAGTTTCTCTCCTACATTAACTCTCTGTTTATTGTACCCAGATTCAAGTTCAGAAACATCTTCTTTAATAATAACTGAGCCCAATTCATTAACATCATTGGCAAAAGTAGCACAATCAAATTCAGGGGGCTCCTCTTTAATCTGGACAATGTCCAATTCACTCAAGTCCTCTTTCACGTAGAGAGACTCCATGGTCATGACTGCTTGTGTCTTGAACTTTATTCTGTAAAATAGAAGACAAACTGCTGAAAGTGATGGTTTTGTATTTAAAAATCTATTTTAACTACTGTATTATAAAATGTTTGTTTTTCTCGAGTGCTTGCAATGAGAGCTACCATTTAGCCATTCATTCAAATGTCTGCTGAAAAGCAAAACCTAAGACACACACTTACTCCTTCTTCTTAAGTCAAACGGTTTCTGCATAGTGCTCAACTAATGATTTAAAATAAAGCATTGGTCTACAAAAGCAAAATAAAAAAATAAAAAATAACATCCATTTACAAAGTTTTTTTGTTACGGAGAGTTACACCAAATTTACTCTTTTGCCAGTCGCAAATTTAACCTGTATGTCTTTGGGATGTGAGAAAAACTGTAAAACATAAAGAAGAAAAAAGATTATAAAAGCAAAAAAATTAAAATGAAATACAAAATTAAAAATAAAACATTCATCAACACAATAAAGATCTAACCACTAGTTGACATGTGGTATTGTAACAACAAGCAAGCAAACACACAGTACTTCATCTCTGATTTACTTAATCTGGCACACATTTTCCATTTATGTAAAATATCTGAAATTGTCAAAATAATTGATCCATCCAATGAAAGTCATAAGGCAAAAATATGTGGACTGGCAGCAATTAACAATGATACAAATACTAGACCAGGAATGCAGCTCAAGTCAAAAAGGCAAATTAACAAACATCACATAAAAATGACATTGCTTTCTCATAGCCCAGCATGAGAGGTAAAAGAAACAGGATACAAAAAATATTTTAATTCAATAAAAACGCCATTCCACTCATCAAATTTTAAATGCACTTCATGAACAGCTATCAAGCTTTAAAAAAAGAAATAAACTTACTAGTGGATCCACTAAGTCTTTCTTTCTCACACTTTTACACAGTACATTATAAGTGATTCATTAAATACTGAAATTTGGATGAAACTTCCCAAAACCACCAATTAAGACCAGAGATACAAAAGGTAAGCACTTTATATTTTTGAAATGGTGAAATTTGCAGGTAGCAAGGGTGTGTCTACATCTCTCATACATTTGGGGAAAATCTAAGCAGTCTCACAGATGCAGATGGATAAACGTTCAAGTTAAATTCTACCAACCTTGATTAAGTGACTAGAATCCACACATGGCTAACAGTAGATGAAAAGGCTGAAAAAGGACTGTTGCCCCTGTTAAATATGCTATTATCTTATGAATAGTACTCAAATACTAAATTTGGAGAATATCTGTAATACTAATAAAAAGCTTAAACAAGTACCTCCAGGTGTAATACAACTTCCAAAGCATACAGAAGATTTTTTTCAATTTTGAGTCATAAACAAGAAAATGTTTTATTTTTGTCAATTTTTAATAGACATTAGCCTATATAAACTTTCCACAAACACCCATTGGTTTAAGGCAAGACTATGTTTCAGTCACAAATATTGCACCAAAGAATAATTTAATAGAAAATTAAAGAACACGAGCATTATTAATTTTGCACATTCTGACCATGTCTACATAGGTTTCCTGTTACATTTCAAAAATGTGTATGGGATGTGTTTTGTCTTGGTAGAGTAATATATATTGCTCTACTTTCCCCTTTCGTATTATTAAGATGTAGCCTCTGTCAGAATGCCTCAAATCCCACAGACTTACCACTATTTATAAGGTACAAGTAAGCCCGCAATTCGCTAGCGAATCGGAAATCCAAGAATGGCAATCAGTTTCTGTTCCGTCCGATATTTGGATGGATGACATATCATGGAGGGTGGGTGCGTCTGGGGAAATGTCATTCAATTAAATAAGCATATCTGTACTAAAGCGGTCTCGTTTTGTGGAGACGTGATTCTGTTGCCTTTGCTGACACCAACTGCTGGCAGAGTGGAGCACAGCACATTTAGTTTACAGGTTGTGGTGTTCGTGTGCCAGCCACTGAGTCGGGGAAGCCACTGGGTTTGAGTCTGTGAACGTTATGTAATCTATATTACTGGCACAGTGGATTAGAGCAAGTGTAGTGAACAGGTTGTGTTGTTTGGGAACCACCTACCGACTCTGGGAAGCCACTGCGTTGACTCTGGGGCGTGCGCCACGGCGCAATATGCGCCTCAGTCGGAAGCCGCTGCGTGATGAAATATCATGGAGGGTATATGCGGTGGTGTGGGCGGTCGCGTTCGGGCGGCTGTACAACCTGGCGTGCACGCTTTACCTCAGGTTCAGTTCACAGGTCGTAGGCATGGTAAAGTTTCCATTTAATTCAATAACCCTATTTGAATTAAAGCGGTTTCTTTGTGTGGACACCTTCGTTCATTGTTTGTATCCATACGGGCTCGTTTACAGGTCGTAGCCATACGGGGTCGTGTTTGCATCACTAATCGTTGAGCTCCCTCCATTTGGATACGTGCCTCCTTTGCCTGTGCTGTGTCAAAAGCGCGTTGTGGGTGCGCTCGTTCATTGTGTTTATTAGAGCAAGTCTAGTTTACAGGTGGTGTTGTTTGGGCGCCACCTACTGACTCTGGGAAGCCGCCGCATTTTGGGAAGCCGCGGTGTTTGACTCTGGGGCAGTCGCCACAGCGCAGTACGTTGTGTTATTTGGGCGCCACCTACTGACTCTGGGAAGCCACCACGTTTTGGAAAGCCGCTGCGTTTGACTCTGGGGCGGGTGCCAAGGCCGCAGTACGCATGCGCCTCGGTGCGTCCGCCGTGCATAAATTAACTGTGGTTTAGTAATATAGATTATAGTACATAACTTATCCCCCACCTTCCCTCCTACATCTATAACCTCAGGCAATTTGGTGTAGTAAAAGACAAGCAGAAGTTACAACTTAATGTATCATTGATAACATTCATAAATAATAACAATATGCAAAGTATATTTGAATATTGGCAACCATACAACCTGATTAAATGGTGATGTGTAGTTTCAGGTGGCACACAGACTTGTTAGTTACTTAAAAATGTCTCTAGTTAAAGCATCATTCAGCTTTCTTCAGAACAGGCTGCATTGCCTGCCTCAATATGGCTGCCAAGTTGTGCTCTCCATTGTGTTGTCTTCTTCAGTTCATGGTGTGATGGTTTTCATCAGTTTGGTAAGAGATATGCTTCTTCATGATCAGAGGTTAGTAAGAGAGACAGAATGTGGTTGAACAAGCAGATTTATAGATTCTCTGTCCAACCCCTACAGCCAATAGGACATCATGGTACTGTAGAGTCTCGTTTATCTGACATAAACGTGCCGGCAAAACGTCAGATAAGCGAAAATGACGGATAATGGGAGGTGTTAAGAAAAAGCCTATTAAACGTCAAACTATGTTATAATTTTACACATTACGAGCCCAATACAGTGGAACCTCAGTTCACGAACATCTTTGAACACGTACAAATCGGGTTATGACCAAAAAGTTTGCCAAACTTTTGCCTCTGTGCACGACCACACACTCGGTACCGGAACAAGCCAGTTTCCCTTTCGGTTTGTGCGCACCGATGATTTCCGCACGTGTTCAGTCTCTCCCTGTGCAGCGTTAGAGAGTGAGAGAGAGAGATACACAGACAGACATGTGCACACGCAAGAGAGAGAGACACACGCACACGCGCGAGAGAAAGAGAGACACAAGCACACGCGAGAGAGAGAAAGAGAGACACACACACGTGAGAGAGAGAGAGAGAGAGAGGCACAGGCACACACACACACATGAGAGAGACGCACGCACGCACACACACGCGAAAGACAGACCGATGGACGGACTCACGCACGCACACACGCGCGCGCGTGAGAGACACGCTCGCCAGAGAGGGCCAGCCACATAATCCACTGTAATCATGTTATACAACAAAACAACAGAAAAATTTAACTGAAAAAAAGAACTTAGCAACAAAAAATAGACTACGCTCACGCTTGCAACTTGCAGTTCTTGTTGCCGATTGATGCGTTTTTTTTTTTGGTTTTTTTTGCGGTGGGACGTCAGATAATACAGAATGTTGGATAAGCGAGACTCTACTGTACTTAAAAGCTTCTGATAGAAGCCAATTCCAAACAGCCATGCTTCAAAACAATGGGGCAAAGACAATCATAACACCTGCCATCTCCCAAAACCATATGTTAAGGTGCAGTTTGGCTTCCTTGCGGGGGATGAAAGACTTTAGCAGGGAAACACTCGCCAGTTGTCTTCTTCAGTTCACGGTGTGATGGTCTTCATCAGTTTGATAAGAGATATGCTTCTTCATGATCAGAGGTTAGTAAGAGAGAGAGAGAGAGAGAATGTGGTTGAACAAGCAGATTTATAGATTCTCTGACTAACCCCTACAGCCAATAGGACATCATGGTACTTAAAAGCTTCTGATAGAAGCCAATTCCAAACAGCCATGCTTCAAAACAATGGGACAAAGACAATCTTAACACCTGCCATCCCCCAAAACCATATGTTAAGGTGCAGTTTGGCTTCCGTGCAGGGGTTGAAAGACTTTAGCAGGGAAACACTCGCCAAACTGGCTTAATTTCCCCCACATTTCCCTCCACATCCCCCCCCCCCCCCCCCCCCCCCATCTCTGTCATAAAATTCAAAGAGACCCATTCCTAAAGGGGGGTAAACATGAATACTAATCACTAATGTAACACTAAATTACATTGCTTTGCCTAAATTACAAATAAAGAAATACAAAATATTTATCAAGTTATATGCAAAATCTTACATCAAAACAGGATGGGTTTGGTAAATGGAAAGATGAATTAAGCAGAAATCATAAGAGATCACTAGAAAATTACAGATAAAAAACATTCAGCCCACTATCATTTGTTAATCTACATAAAATTTGCAGTCAAGAAAGGTACCAAAAATTCTACTTTGTAATGCCTTGGTACAACTGCAGAAAATATTTAACTCTTTTATTATCTCCTCATGGCTCATATCCCACTGTCTGGAAATAATTCTCATAGTTTGTCTCTGGACTACTTATTTTTTTTTTTATAAATAGGGTGACCAAAGCTGCACAGAATATTCTAGATGAGGCCTCACTACTTTCTTATATAGACAGACAGACAGACACTTTATTAATCCCAAGGGGAAATTCACTAAGGAATGATCAATAAATAAAAATAGAAAAATAAAAGTAGAAAAGTACACATACGCATACAGTCATACACGGAGCTGCCGAAAAGGCTGCCACTCTCGGTGGCGCCGGAACAAACTGTGATATGTGTCTCAAGAACAACCTTCCTAGAATAGCACTCTATGCACCTAGTTATGTAATCCAACCTCCGACCGTATAAGCCTTCTTAATTTGATTTGCACAATGTCTGGTTGTTGATAGTGAGGAGTGTATGACAGCTCAAACATTCTTTACATATACTGTACTGTCATGTTTCACACACACACTGCACTCAAATATAATAATGTCAAATATCTTTATTTACTGCAAGAATCCAAAAATGTTGCTTTTATCAACAAAGTGTTGTACAGTGCTTTGTGCAACTGTCTCAAAGCTACAGACTCCTAAGTCGGAACCCTAGCCCAGGTTCTCACTCTGTGGTACTCGCATTTTCTTTTGGCCCTCTCTAGTTACTCTAGTTTCTATTCCTTAATCCGCAGATGTACCTAACACTGACTAAATGGCCAAGAAATTCAGTTTATACTACTCTAATACATAACACTTTTAAAGCTGCCTGACCCAAATAAGGGATATGAGACTGTGAGAACTATCCCAGCAGGACAAGGCACAAGGAAGTTGAATGTCACTCTAAAACAAAACAAATAAAAAATGGCAAACACTCCTGTAACTAAAACAAGCTGATGAAGGAAATATAATATTCAGAAATTAGAACAATTTTGACGAGAACAGGTCATTCAGCCCAAAAAGCTTGCCAATTCTATTGTTAATTTAAAGATGTGTTACCATTAGTTAGAATCAGCAAGAGAAATTAAGAAAAAAGAACATGTTCTGTTTGAGATCAACATCATGTAACTAATTCAAATGTTTCAGTCTTTGTGTTTTTACTAGTCTTTGAAAATATTTTTTTCCTGCAACTAAAGCAGAATATGCTAAATTAGTTAGAATCAGCAAGAGAAATTAAGAAAAAAGAACATGTTCTGTTTGAGATCAACATCATGTAACTAATTCAAATGTTTCAGTCTTTGTGTTTTTACTAGTCTTTGAAAATATTTTTTTCCTGCAACTAAAGCAGAATATGCTAAATTTTTCAGAACAGAGAGAGCACTTAACCTGGTCATTTTTCACTTTAATCAACACTTTGACTCAGAGTTTTTAAACCTTACTGTTAACAAAGCACTGAGGTTCCTTTTTGATATCTTATGTTACAACAAAATAATGATTAAAATTTTATTTTCAAACACTTAATGATTTTGTTTACCTTCTAGATGTGTCAAATGCTCAAAAGAATATTTTTGTGACAAAACATAGAATAAGGAATACAATGATATACCAAATACATTTGTCATTCTATATCAATACAGCAGCACACTGTGCTTCACAGCATGCATAAGACAAGATAAATGTCGCAGGGAAGGCATTTCTGCATTTGGCAGCATCAATGTTAAATACAGCAACAGGAAGGAAGACTCATGATTTATCTGAATGCACAGTATTGTGATGGTGCTATAGCTGTGTACAATCAAGTTATCTTGTGTTGCCACCTTTAACTGTTTAGTACTTCACTTAAAGGGAATAAAGTGTTCAATTTAGGAGGATCAACATTAAAATATCTCAAAACACAAATATCCTTCTACACCTGAAACGTAATGTTATGAAGCTTTACCCTGACTTCCATTTCCAGAACTCAGCTGTAGACACAACAGAAATGCAGGAATTAATAAGCATGGGACAGGAGTCCATACAGGTCCATCATTAGGATGTGACAGATACCCTGAATAAAAAAAAAAAACCTGCAGAGACACAGTGAGTACATTCACAGACAGATCAGGAAATTGATCACAGTTCGATCTCCTGCGCTGTGAAGCAAGAGCAGCTAACCATTGTGCTGGACCAAATATAATGTTACCATCACCTCTAGCCACTCAAATTGAGTATACTATGCCCTTTTGCATGAACACGACACTTTCTGAAATTACATTCATCAAAAGAGTTCTAAAGAGTTTAAAGGTATATTTTTCTTTCTAGATGTAATACATTATAAAAGCCACATCCAAGACATAATGGCACAGTGATGCACAGATTTGCACAACTGCTTCACAACTAATGGAGACTTGGTTCTAAATCCATGGCAGTTATGGTGTATGTACAGTGGGTACGGAAAGTATTCAGACCCCCTTCAATTTTTCACTCTGTTATATTGCAGCCATTTGCTAAAATCATTTAAATTAATTTTTTTCCTCATTAATGTACACACAGCACCCCATATTGACAGACAAAAAAAAGAATTTTTGAAATTGTTGCAGATTTATTAAAAAAGAAAAACTGAAATATCACATGGTCCTAAGTATTCAGACCCTTTGCTGTGACACTCATATATTTAACTCAGGTGCTTTCCATTTCCTCTGATCATCCTTGAGATCACCTTCATTTGAGTCCAGCTGTGTTTGATTATACTGATTGGACTTGATTAGGAAAGCCACACACCTGTCTATATAAGACCTTACAGCTCACAATGCATGTCAGAGCAAATGAGAATCATGAGGTCAAAGGAACTGCCCGAAGAGCTCAGAGACAGAATTGTGGCAAGGCACAGATCTGGCCAAGGTTACAAAAAAATTTCTGCTGCACTTAAGGTTCCCAAGAGCACAGTGGCCTCCATAATCCTTAAATGGGTGACGTTTGGGACGACCAGAACCCTTCCTAGAGCTGGCCGTCCGGCCAAGCTGAGCTACCGGGGGAGAAGAACCTTGGTGAGAGAGGTAAAGAAGAACCCAAAGATCACTTTGGCTGAGCTCCAGAGATGCAGTCAGGAGATGGGAGAAAGTTGTAGAAAGTCAACCATCACTGCAGCCCTCCACCAGTCAAGGCTTTATGGCAGAGTGGCCTGTTGGAAGCCTCTCCTCAGTGCAAGACACATGACAGCCTGCATGGAGTTTGCTAAAAGACACCTGAAGGACTCTGAGATGGTGAGAAATAAGATTCTCTGGTCTGATGAGACCAAGATAGAACTTTTTGGCCTTAATTCTAAGCAGTATGTGTGGAGACAACCAGGCACTGCTCATCACTTGTCCAATACAGTCCCCACAGTGAAGCATGGCGGTGGCAGCATCATGCTGTGGGGGTGTTTTTCAGCTACAGGGACAGGACGACTGGTTGCAATCGAGGGAAAGATGAATGCGGCCAAGTACAGGGATATCCTGGACAAAAACCTTCTCCAGAGTGCTAAGGACCTCAGACTGGGCCGAAGGTTTACCTTCCAACAAGACAATGACCCTAAGCACACACCTAAAATAACGAAGGAGTGGCTTCACAACAACTCTGTGACTGTTCTTGAATGGCCCAGCCAGAGCCCTGACTTAAACCCAATTGAGCCTCTCTGGAGAGACCTAAAAATGGCTGTCCACCAACGTTTACCATCCAACCTGACAGAACTGGAGAGGATCTGCAAGGAGGAATGACAGAGGATCCCCAAATCCAGGTGTGAAAAACTTGTTGCATCTTTCCCAAGAAGACTCATGGCTGTATTAGCTCAAAAGGGTGCTTCTACTAAATACTGAGCAAAGGGTCTGAATACTTAGGACCATGTGATATTTCAGTTTTTCTTTTTTAATAAATCTGCAACAATTTCAAAAAATCTTTTTTTTTCTGTCAATATGGGGTGCTGTGTGTACATTAATGAGGAAAAAAATTAATTTAAATGATTTTAGCAAATGGCTGCAATATAACAAAGTGAAAAATTGAAGGGGGTCTGAATGCTTTCCGTACCCACTGTAGGTTTTGCTAATTCATACCAAAGATATGAATTATTACTTCAGAAGTAATAACAAGATAAATTGTTATATGATTCCAAACCGGATCCCTGTGGTTATGCAAGTAGTGTGCCTGACAATGAACTGACACTTTCTGGGTTTGGTGCCTGCCTATCACCACTTCCGCCAAGATATACTCTGGATTAGATAGAGAGTGTTTGAAAAATTAAAAAATGAATAAAGAATTTTTATAAAATGATAAAATGAAAGCTCTATAGCTGTAGCATTGATGTCAATGGAGTGAGTACCTTCTGTACCTGGGAATTAGGGTTGAATAAAACAAGTGTAGATGAAGATCCTGGCCAATGATCTCAGAAGTCCAAGGCTCGCATAATGGGAGCAGTATGCCAGCTAAGGTGCACAAATGAAACAGCAGAAAAAGCTCAAAAGCATCGTTTTCGAATGCTCAAGGAATGAGGGAACTCTGTCAGTCATAAAGCACCAGTAAGACGCCAAAGAACTTGCTAAGCTCATCCACAAGTCACCACTTGGCAAAGGTGGATCTCACAAGAAACCATAACACCACCTGCATATATATCAGATAATTAAAAACTCAATGAATTTGCCTCTAATTGCACTTTACTTTTGATTATAATTTCTTAAAGGATATTTTAGTGGTATAAGCATATTAGGGCAGCAGCCATATTAGAGCTACAGCCTCAAGGCTCTAGGAGCTTAGGTTCAAAAATCAGACATAGCTATCATCAATAGACATTTCCAAGCTTTCCCTTTGGGTTTTCATCCCAAAGATGCATTTGTTAGGCCAGTGGTTTTCACCCTGGGCAGTAGGGTTGCCAGACTGTGGCAGTCCTGGTGAAGCTGACATTTACAAAAAGATTAAATCCAATTTTGAAGACAGTCTTATAGTCCTATAGTTTTAATATAAATATCCAAGTAACTTGAAATGTTACTCAACTGTTGCATAAAATAATCCTATATTAATGTGGTTATAAATTAGAGAGGCTGTTCCCAACCTGTGCAGTACACAGGCAGCTGTCAGGTGGTAAACAAAAAAATGGGTGGGGACATTGGGATGGGTGTTAAAAGGGACAACTGATACACAGGGGATTAAACTGAAGCCACTAGGCTCAATTTTATTTAAATTGCACCTCTCTGTCTTAAGGTGGTCCTGCTATGAGACTTCACTCCTGTCTCTCCTACACTTGATCTCCTCTTTCATTTCCACTGCCTTGAAAAAAATCAGTCTCCCACTACTCACATGGGATCTGAAGTAACAACTCCCTTTCACTTCCTACCTACTTGAAGCAATCCATACCAAGATCGAGACTAACCAGGAATCATGCACCGGGACTGATGGATAACTGTGCAAGAAGGCATCTCAGTCAAATGCTCTCTTTCTAACCCACTTCACCCTCAACGAGCAGTCTGCACAGTGTGACTTTCTCATTCTCCATCTCTTGTTCTCAGGTCTGGTGTGAAATTGGAAGAACAATGAGGAAGAATATACAATGAGGAACAAAGACGAATGTTAGCCATTATTACTAATAAAATGCACATATCTAACATTTTATTTAGTGTTACTAACAGTAAACAACATCAGAAAGCTATTTTTTGGAAAGGGTTGTCAATATTCAGTTACCTTCATGCTTTCTTAAAAAATAAACCCACGAATAGGATGAGGGCAGAAGCAGAACTGTGCTTAAATTAACAAATAACAATAATGACCCTATAAAAAACAAAGACAATTGGCTCGATGAAGGAAAGAAAGCTCAGCCTTAGCATTGACTTTTTTTATCTATTTCATTATCTGAATTCATATACAGTGCATCCGGAAAGTATTCACAGCGCATCACTTTTTCCACATTTTGTTATGTTACAGCCTTATTCCAAAATGGATTAAATTCATTTTTTTCCTCAGAATTCTACACACAACACCCCATAATGACAACATGAAAAAAGTTTGAGATTTTTGCAAATTTATTAAAAATAAAAAAATTGAGAAAGCACATCTACATAAGTATTCACAGCCTTTGCCATGAAGCTCAAAATTGAGCTCAGGTGCATCCTGTTTCCCCTGATCATCCTTGAGATGTTTCTGCAGCTTAATTGGAGTCCACCTGTGGTAAATTCAGTTGATTGGACATGGTTTGGAAAGGCACACACCTGTCTATATAAGGTCCCACAGTTGACAGTTCATGTCAGAGCACAAACCAAGCATGAAGTCAAAGGAATTGTCTGTAGACCTCCGAGACAGGATTGTCTCGAGGCACAAATCTGGGGAAGGTTACAGAAAAATTTCTGCTGCTTTGAAGGTCCCAATGAGCACAGTGGCCTCCATCATCTGTAAGTGGAAGAAGTTTGAAACCACCAGGACTTTTCCTAGAGCTGGCCAGCCATCTAAACTGAGCGATCAGGGCAGAAGGGCCTTAGTCAGGGAGGTGACCAGGAACCCGATGGTCACTCTGTCAGAGCTCTAGAGGTCCTCTGTGGAGAGAGGAGAACCTTCCAGAAGGACAACCATCTCTGCAGCAATCCACCAATCAGGCCTGTATGGTATAGTGGCTAGATGGAAGCCACTCCTTAGTAAAAGGCACATGGCAGCTCGCCTGGAGTTTGCCAAAAGGCACCTGAAGGACTCTCAGACCATGAGAAAGAAAATTCTCTGGTCTGATGAGACAAAGATTGAGCTCTTTGGTGTGAATGACAGGTGTCACGTTTGGAGGAAACCAGGCACCGCTCATCATCAGGCCAATACCATCCCTACAGTGAAGCATAGTGGTGGCAGCATCATGCTGTGGGGATGTTTTTCAGCGGCAGGGACTGGGAGACTAGTCAGGATAAAGGGAAAGATGACTGCAGCAATGTAGAGACATCCTGGATGAAAACCTGCTTCAGAGCGCTCTTGACCTCAGACTGGGGCGACGGTTCATCTTTCAGCAGGACAACAACCCTAAGCACACAGCCAAGATATCAAAGGAGTGGCTTCAGGACAACTCTGTGAATGTCCTTGAGTGGCCCAGCCAGAGCCCAGACTTGAATCCGATTGAACATCTCTGGAGAGATCTTAAAATGGCTGTGCACCGACGCTTCCCATCCAACCTGATGGAGCTTGAGAGGTGCTGCAAAGAGGAATGGGCGAAACTGGCCAAGGATAGGTGTGCCAAGCTTGTGGCATCATATTCAAAAAGACTTGAGGCTGTAATTGCTGCCAAAGGTGCATCGACAAAGTATTGAGCAAAGGCTGTGAATACTTATGTACATGTGATTTCTCAGTTTTTTTATTTTTAATAAATTTGCAAAAACCTCAAGTAAACTTTTTTCACGTTGTCATTATGGGGTGTTGTGTGTAGAATTCTGAGGAAAAAATGAATTGAATCCATTTTGAAATAAGGCTGTAAGATAACAAAATGTGGAAAAAGTGATGCGCTGTGAATACTTTCCGGATGCACTGTATTTAAGGTGAGTCATTTCACTGCAGCTACAAGTGAAGCAGGCTGACGTGTAGTAACTCTTAGGGAGGTAGAACAATTGTTCTGCTTCACATATATAGTGTGTGTATTATGTACCTCATCGTTTTCTGTGTGAAGTTTGCACTTTCTGCCAGATTTATTGTATTGTTCTCTCTAACACATAATACAAAGCAATAAATATAATTTGAAATGGCGATTTCAATGGGACTGTGCATGGATGTGTGAATGTCGGTTGTTTCTTTAAATGGCTGACGTCCGTTTCTTTCCTGTCTCACAATACAGTGAAGGGAGGGAAAATCATGAGATGCGGTGCAATTCTCTTTTAAAATGGCCGAATTTTGCAAACTGTTTACTTTTTATTCCTTTCTAAAGGAACATACACTGTTTTACAACACTTGTGCCGTCTCAAGACGTGGATTAATATCCGTTAACATTCCTGCTTTGAAAAATAGACATACTTGGTAAATGTAAGCCTCTTTTTTCATGCTTGGACATTTCAACCCTATTATAAACTACAAGAGCAGACAATATATTTTTTAGAATGTATAAAAAACGCTTCACTTTAATGAATATATTCCACGACTGTGAAGAAATAAAGAGATAAAAATACCAAATGTAATCCTTTAAAGTGGTTTGGGGACCCCTGCGTTAGACTATTTCATTCTAAACAGGTGGGAGTATGCGTGAGAGACTTCCAGACAAACAAATTCAGAAAATTAATGGATGATTGTTAAAGCTTATTCAACTGGTGAAAACTTCTGAATTAATTAGATGCACAAGTGTCTAAAACAATCACTATATCAATATAACGAAGAAATATAAGTATAACATATCTTAGTGTGATTTTCCAAAATGGCTTTGCATTGCTAGGCAAAGCATAAAACACCAAACACGTCGACATTAATAAAAATCATGGGACGATAATTAAAAATGGTTTTAGCTTATTGGATTATTAGAAATGAACGTTGTTGCAGAGTATTATTACTTACAGCCGTAACAGAACAAAATAGGTACCACGGTTGCTGTTTCCAATGAACCTGTCTACGTGTCGGAAATTACGCCTTATACCTGTTGCAGGTCAATTACTTTTAAAATACATGTAATACAAATAGGAACAAAGAAGAAACGTTGCTAATGTGTCTGGGTATATCATGGGCTCTAACAGTGTCTCTGATATGCACTCTCATTTCATTTGAATATACTAACGAGATCAGTGAAGATCAATAATGCAACTAATGTGAATCACCACATTCAGTCCTCCTATCTGTATATTTCACAATCTCTTCACTCGAGCATATAATATACAACAACACCACTCACCTCAGCACAACTACACTGTTTCCGCGACTGCCGCTGATTAGCACAGGGACTTCCGGCCACTCCGTCTCCTGCAGACAAGAAACCGACTTGAGCACATTGGTTCCGTTACCGAGAGGCAACCTGAGTACCCTTATTACTACTACTACTCTACTACTGTTATCATTAGACCTGAAGAGCAGATTTCTCAGCTCTTAACTACATCGTTCTTTACATCCGTCGTTTTTAAATCTGTTTACACCATACAAATACTACTTACTTGACGGTATTGGAAGGGTTATTGCGTGAAATATCATCAGGCAGAAACCTTCAGTAAGAATCACAAATCTTTGTCAGATCGTTCAGAAATTATTTGACACGATCTTATAAATCTTATTTTAATAAGCATGTAGACCTTTGCTGTACTGCTTTCTTCTAACAATTTGCAAGTGCATAGAAGTGTTGGAGTGTTTAGGATATTTTAGATAGATAGATAGATAGATAGATAGATAGATAGATAGATAGGGGTGGCGCAGTGGTAGCGCTGCTGCCTCGCAGTTAGGAAACCCGGGTTCGCTTCCCGGGTCCACCCTGCGTGGAGTTTGCATTTTCTCCCCGTGTCTGCGTGGGTTTCCTCCGGGCGCTCCGGTTTCCTCCCACAGTCCAAAGACATGCAGGTTAGGTGGATTGGCGATTCTAAATTGGCCCTAGTGTGTGCTTGGTGTGTGGGTGTGTTTGTGTGTGTCCTGCGGTGGGTTGGTTCCCTGCCTTGTGCCCTGTGTTGGCTGGGATTGGCTCCAGCAGACCCCCGTGACCCTGCGTTCGGATTCAGCGGGTTGGAAACTGGATGGATGGATAGATAGATAGATTGCTCAGGGTCATAACTGTTTCTTGAGCAGATAAGATGTTTCTATACACCTCAGAATTCATTGAGACACTGCCATCATCTGTAACATCATCACTGAAGAGAAGTGTGGCAGTAGCTCTGGCAGCCATACATGCCCAAACCATAACACCCCCAACCACCATGTTTAACAGATGAGGTGGTTTGCTTTGGATCTTGGGCAGTTTCTTTTTATCTCCATATTTTTGTCATTTTGTTGCTTACCAGCTTTATCTTTGTCTCATCTGTCCACAAGACCTTTTCCCAGAATTCTGCAGACTCTTTCACGTACTTTTTCACAGGCTGTAATCTGGCCATCCCGTTTTTGTGACTAACTAGTGGTTTGCATCTTGCAGTGTGACCTACATATTTATGTTCATGACGTTTTCTACGGATAGTCGTCTCAGACACATACACATCAGCCTCCTGAAGACTGTTTCTGATCTGTCAGACAGGTGTTGGGGTTTTTTCTTTAGCACAATGAGGATTGTGCGATCCTTGACCTACCTGTCCCTTTCCGATTATTGAGCTCACCAGTGCGTTCTTTCTTCTTAATCACAATCCAGACAGTTGATATAGGTAATCCTAAGGTTTTATTGATGTCTTGAATAGTTTTATTCTTGTTTTACAGCTCATTATGGCTTCTTTGACTTTCATTGGCAGAGCTCTTGTCCTCATTTTGAACAATGGGAGATACAGACTCCAAAGGGTAGAAGCAAGCCGAGGTATCTTAATAAGCAATGAAACACACCTGAGGAATCACAAACATCTGTGACAGCAATTGTCAAACACATTATGGTGCCTTGAAATGGGGAGACTGTGTAGAAAAAGTGTTGCCATTTCTACATGGTGTGACAGAAATGTATACCGATACCTTGAAATGAAAGTCTGCTATGTGCACTTTAATCAAGTCTGAATTGTTCCAATTTTTGTAATTTTAAACTGTGGAGCAGATTAAGGAAAAATATGTCTTTGTCCCAAACATTATAGAGGGAACTATATGTATATCTTATATATAAATGTCTACGCGTGGAAATATGTGTGTCGGGGTAAGGGCTCCGCCTCTGAAGAAACAGAAAACTCGCTTAGCCGCTAATAACACAAGCGAGGCCAGCATGTCAGCAAAATGAAACCTCAGAAGAAAGACAAAGTCGCTTAGCCATTAACATCAGCAAAACTGTATCCCTTTTACTTTTCCTCCCGCCGCTAATGCACAAGCGAGGTAAGCATGTCTGCAAAATGAATCTTCCAAGGAGAGAGATGCCCAGGGTAGTTCCTTTCAATTACCTGACATCTCTACATGATTTCAATACTTTCTAGGACCCCAGGCTTTTTACAGCACTGGCTTACACAGCTAGTATATACAGTATATATACATACAGTATATATACTACCAGTCAAATGTTTTAGAACACCTCTGTTTTTCTTCAGATTTAATCAGCTGAAATGCAATGAATGACCTAAAATGGCGAAAAGGTAAGCAGTAAACTGCCAAAGGTTTAAATTTAAAGTTTAAGTAAGCAAAACTGAAAAAAGTAATATTTAGAATGTTACAAATCTGCCTTCTTTAGGGAACAACTATTTGGGTACAACCTACAGATGGTCTTCAGAAATTAAGCCATGCAAGTTAAATCAAGCAATTTGCACAGGTGTCCCAACTTCTGATGATTACTTAAAAACCCTTCTGTCTGTCTTAAAGTAGAGTTGGAACAGACTGTGTTACTACACCACTTGATATACTACTTGGACAATATTCAAGTGATAAGAAAACAGCAATTAACACATGCAATTACACAGAAATGTATTCCCCTTAGAAGTATAGGCCTTTCATTTAGAGAAATTGCAAAAAAAAAAAAATCAAAGTATCAGTGGGTACTATGGTGTCCTACACAATCCAAAGACAATTGGAAACTGGAAGGAACTCTGATAGGAAGAGATCTGGCAGACCCAAAGTCACAACTCAATCAGAAGACAAGTTTCTGAGGATCACCAGCTTGAGTGATAGGCACCTCACAGCACAACAACTTCAAGCACAGCTTAACAGTTCACGTCGTGAAACCAAGTCTCAGTGTCTACTGTAAAGAGGAGACTTCGTGCTGCAGGTTTAACAGGGTGAGTGGCAGTAAGAAAGCCATTCTTTAAAGGACAAAATAGGGCCTTAAAATACGGGCTGTGGACTACTGCAGACTGGAAGAAAGTCTTATGGACCGATGAATCAAAATTTGAAATCTTCAGTTCATTACACAGGGTATTTATATGCTGTCAAGTTGGTGAAAGGATAGTTCCTCAATGTGTGACACCAACAGTCCAGCATGGAGGAGGAATTGTGATGGTCTAGAGTTCTTTTGCTGGAGGCAGAGTTGATGACTCCCACATAGTGACTGGCACTCTGAATTACAAGGGTTACCACAGTTTGGCTGTTATATCAGCAAAAGGTGGCTGGCTACTTTGATGAATCAAAAATTTGAATACAATTTTGTACACTTAAGGATTCATTGACTTTGTTCTATGTATTTCATGAAACCTTAAAACGTTAAGCTGCGTGCATTTCCATAAAATTTGGGAAAAGTGAGGTGTTCTAAAAGTTTTGACCTGTAGTGTATCCTCTTTAATAAAATCCCTGTGTGCGTCCAGGTATCCGTGTGTGTGTGTCTTCTGGTGAAGTGCGCATGCGCGGGGCATGGTGCAATGCGCGATATTACTGTCAGAGAAAGTTACAGGCGTTTTACGGAAATACAAATCAGTATTACTGCGAGAGAAAATTAAAGGTACACAATACAGTGACTCATATTACAGCCACATACAAGCCAATATTACTGTCAGAGGAGATTAAAGGCATATTACCGACGCGCACGCCTGTATTACCGCCAGAGAAAATTAAAGGTATATTACAGACGTACAGGCCAGCGGACGTACAAGACAGTATTACTATCACAGAAAATTAAAGACACACAATACACGGCGGCAGCCCACGAAGAACGGTCAGCTCAGCAAGTAAACATCAACAAAAGAAACGCTGAAAGAAAGAAAAATACGACCAACAAAAAGAATGAGGTCAAAGTCCCTTGCCATTTAATATAGACTGTTCCTACTAATGTTTATGCACTACTGTTCTAGCGCCCGTTATTGTAACGGGCTAAATGACTAGTATATATATAAAAGCAAATCAAGTCAAATCAGTTTGTCATCGTGTTTTATTTAGTAACTACTCAAGTCAATGCCAAATATTGTATATAATAAACTCTGAAAAGAAAATTAAGGAAAATAGAACATACAATAACAGAATATAACAAACTCCAACAGATACTTTCACACTGTATAATTTCTGTTCAAATATTGCTCACCTATCCCATATACAGTATACTGTTATTGCTCTTACAATATTTAAACTTTGTTAGTTTGAAAAATGGAAATTCAGTATTGTATTATTTAAATTATGACCTTACTTAGATTGGGAATTCAGTTGAAGAAAGGCCCTTAGATAAAAACTATTTCTGAACCTGAGGCATGAATAGTTCTAACCAATAGGTCTTTATTAATGATAAATTCCCACTTCAAGCAACTTGATCTGCAAATGTCTTCAATTGCTGGAAGCTGTGCTCCTATTAACTTCTGTGCTGTCTTCACAACCCACTGCACCCGCTACAACTATCATACCAAGCTGTGTGCAATGGTGCGGGTCAGGTCCACACTCCCATTTCTGTTTTGGGAGCCTCTTGAACCTGACTCCGTCGACAGCATAACCAGATGAGCCAGGCAGATAAGAACACTCACACACAAAGCAAGGGGTAGGTGTACAAAGGTGTCAAGTACTTTTATTAAAACAAGGTACAAAACAGAGTCCACATTAAAGTGCAGTGCAACCATCCATAAATTAATAATCCAGCAAAAATGAACAGTGTCAATGTGGATGTTAAAATTCATCAAAGAAATAATCCATTAAAAATGAGGTTAAAAACTCCAGCGGGCATTCTTTTTATGAAAACTTTCAAGCCACAGTGCCCCTGCCCAAATGTCTCCTTGGCTTACCTGAAGTCCAGGGTATACAGATATACCCGGGCACACAGAGAGGCTGACCAAACACCAGTTCAGTAGACGAGACCTGCAGATCCTTTTTCAGAGCTGTACGTAACCCCAACAGCACCCATGGCAGACGGTCGACCCAGCTGTTGTTGGTAAGAGAGGCCTTGAGGACTGACTTTAGCGACCAGTGAAATTGCTCACAAAGGCCGTTAGCTTGGGGGTGGTAGGCAGTGGTATGGTGCAGGATCATTCCTGTGCCATGGCAGCCCAGAGCTGTGACATGAACTGTACACTTCAGTCGGATGTGATATGGGAGGGTGTGCCAAACCGTGCAACCCAAGTGCCGATAAAAGCTCTGGCTACATCTGCTGCAGTTGTGGACATCAAAGGAACAGCTTCAGGCCACCTGGTAGTCCTGTCAACAACAGTGAGCAGATGTGTAAAACCGTGAGAAGGAGGAAGGGGGCCTACCAGGTTCACATAAACATGGTCGAAATGGCAAGCAGGCACTGGGAAAGGTGTCAGTGTGGCATTAACATGGCAATGTAATTTAGCCTTCTGGTATGCAACATAACCTGCTGCCCAGCTATGAACATCTTTCTTGAGGCCCCACCAAACAAATTTGCTCACCACCAAGTGTTGGGATGCCCTCTGTCCTGGATGTGAGAGGCCGTATATGGTGTCAAAAATGTGCTGTCTCCAGTTGCTGGGGACAATTGGGAGTGGGTAACCTGTGCTGGTGTCACACAGGAGCTTAGCAGCACTGCAGGCCAGTTTCTGCCAAGTGAAGAGCCTGAACCACTGGGTCCTTAGCTTGGTCAGCCGCCAGCTGGGAGTAGTCAGTTCCAATGTGTATGGTTGGTAATGTGGGCTGAGAGAGAAAGTCAGCCACCAAATTGTTATTACCCTCGACATGCTGAATGTCTGTTGTGAACTCTGATATGTAAGCCAGGTGCCATTGCTGCCAGGCATGGCTCAGCGACCTTGGACAATGCGAGGACAAGTTGCTTGTGGTTGACAAATGCAGTGAATGGCCAGCCTTCAAGCAAGAAGCGGAAATGTCTAATGTTCGCCCTTCAAGCAAGAAGCAGAAATGTTGAATGTTTAGCATGGCCGAATGGTTGAATGGCCAAGTGTAAACTCAGTAGTTCCCGGTCAAAAGTGCTTTCCTTGCGTAAATTGGGCCGTAAATGTCTGCTCAAAAATGCCAATGGATGCCATCATCAGTCCACTATTAAAATATGGACCCTACTGCATGGTCCGAAGCATCAGTTGTAAGAGTGACTGGAGCATCAGGCAGCGGGTGTGCAAGCAGGGCCAACTAAGCTAAAGCATATTTGGCATTTGTAAATGCCTCATCCAGGTCTTTGGACCACGTGACAGGGGAGTTTGCGGACTGGCCCTGTAGTGCCTCATATAAAGATGCATAATGAGTGCTGCCTGAAGAACGAAGCAGTGGTAGAAATTGACCATGACCAAGAAATAAACGGTAGGGCGTGTACGGTACAGGGTTGTGGAAAATCGGTGACAGCAGAAACTTTGGAAAGCAAAGGAATCAAACCCTCTTTTGAAATGCGATGCCGCAGGAAGCCTATGACAGTTACACAGCTGGTCTGCGCTTCCAGCCACTACACTTACTTTGTTTGTTTGTATGTGTATTTTTTCACTTTCTGTCCTGTGCAGGCTCCTCATATACCACCGCTTCAAATCAGGCACAGATATGGATGTGGCGCACCCACCCAAGAATCAGTGAGGCACCTGACTGACAAGCGCACTCACCTTCGTAATCAGCCAGGCACCACGGCCCATCCTCAGAGCAAAGCGTGTTCACCCACCCGCACCCAAATAGAGCTTGTACCTTACGGAGCGTGCAATTATTTAAAATCGTTACAGCACCACAGACCACTCTTCACACTGTGAAACAGGAGGTTAATAGGCTTTCCACAGCATAGCTGTACAAGCTGACTAGCAGCAACTGGGGCAAGTTTACTCTCCTCAGCCGCCTCAAATAGTAAAGTCGTTTCTGTGCTTTCCATGCTATAATAGAGGTGTTAGTAGACCAAGAGAGATCTTCTGTAATGCTAACCTGAAAAAATTTAAAGCTGAACACTTTCCACAGATCCATTCCTCATCAGAGTTGATTCATTTTCTGTCCTTTGAGTTTTCCTAAACTCTATAGTGATTTCTTTTGTCTTTTTTGTGTGGATGTATGTGCCTTGTTTGACTAGATAACCCAGTGCTTTACATGCATGCTCAATGCTGTGGCTGTGCGCTTTGGATACAAGTGCAAGATAATGTTTCCCAGAATTACTGTACAAAGAGGCTATTGTAATTTAAGAAACTCAGAATTCATCATAAGGAGTTTGCATCTGAAGGGTCTGCTGTAAATATGGCACTCAATGGCCGAAGTTTTACATCCATGCTACTGACAATACACCAGTCAAAGGACAGTACTCACTTGAACCAACCCTCTCAACCTTGAAGGCTTATTTTGTATTTCATGTGTGTTGTTGAAATAAGTAAATGAAATAATGATTAAATAAGTACATAAAGAAATAAGCAGCAAAAACATTTTGCAACACATTTAATATCTATACTTTGATTTCATGTTATTATTTATTTTCACACTTCACAGTGGGCAGCATGGTGGTAGCACTGCTGCCTTGCAGTAAGGAGACCAGGGTTTGTGTCCCGGGTCCTCCCTCCATGGAGATTGCATGTTCTCCTTGTGTCTTTGTGGGTTTCCTCCCACTGTCCAATGACATGCAGATGAGGTGAACTGGTGATGTTAAGTTGGTCTGTGTTTGCCCTGTCCAGGGTTTGTTCCTGCCTTGTGTGCTGGCATAGGCACTATCACCCCTGCACCTGTGATCCTGGTCTGGATGGAGTGGGTTAGAAAATGATATGACATTTCACGGCACTTCTATGAAATATTCTTCCATATAAACTATGGTTGCTGGAAAACAAGAGCTGCTCTAGAATACGCCACCATGCACAGAAAAACGTTAGAAAACATGTAAGCTCAACAGTATAACTCGGATTGTGCCTGTGTCAAATTGTAATCAAAGATACTGTAATTGTGCTGACAAGCTGCATCAGCCTGGCCATTAGTCCACAACCACTATGAGCTGGAAAATGAGTACCTTCAGAGCCAGGCTACGGGGAGCCTATAAAACAACAAGCCTGCAAAAGTTGTATATGAATTCCATCTAATGTGTCTACAGGGAGCAGTCACTTTATAGGATAGTGAGCTACTCAAAAGAGCCACGTAAAAGAGAAAGAATCTACTGGTGGTGCAGCGTTACATTGTTATCGGGAGCAGGATGAGGAGATCTACAGTCCGACTTAACAAAGCAGTAAGAGCTGTGGAGACTTAAAATGGACTTGCCGGGCTCTTCTTAGGAGTTGCTGGAAAGTTTAAATTCTGAGATCTGGGGTGTCTGTTGTATCAGACGATGGACTGTAGCCTCTGTGGCACCATCACTTCAGAAGCACTTCTCCATCTGTTAAGGTCCATTGGTGTTGCTGGTGAAGTTTCAGGCTCATGCAGCTGGAGGAGAGTATGACATGTTGAGTTGCCACTGACCCTAAGTGAGCAAAGTGAGACAGTGAAAACGACGAAACTATGCCTGGGTGTCATACTCATCTTAAATCTGTAATGAGTTCTTGAATTCTGTAATGTTTGGGTTTATGTATGAGTGGCACTCTATCCACAATCTTCTGTTCACATCATCCAGGATCTTTAGCACACACTGGCAGCAAAAATTCAGCAGGCAATGTGTGTCTGTAAAGTTCATCATAGCTGTACAACATTGTGCACCACATTTGTGACAAATACATGCAAATGCTGTTTGGTAAACAAACTTCTAGATATAGAATTGTTTTTGAAATCTGTAAATGAATGTGTGATAAAAAGCCTAACATCCAGTTAAGCTGGAAGACTCTCTGATCTAAATGATCTTTAAAAAAGACCTTTAAAATGACCTGCAGTGTTAGCCTGACATATCTCTATTGGTAACATACTCCACAGTTTTGGTGCATAACAGTAAAAGGCAGCCTCAACCACTTATGCTTGGCTCTTGGAATAAAAAGCAGACCACTATCACAAGATCTTTAAGGCCACGACTATAAAAATATAGGAAGAAGAAAGATTATTTAAAGCTTTATATACCACTAGCCGCACAACCTGTCAAAGACAAGTAATAGAATCATTTAAAAATATTTGCTATGCCTTGCTCAATGTGTACATTCAGCTCCTTTCCAATGTATTTGTGCGTGCCTGAACCTCACTTAACCGGCACTCCTTCTCTCAAGCACGATCTGGTAAAGCCAGCTTTTGAACCTCTGTCATTATTTTTGAGGCACCTATCTCTCCTCCTGTCCGCTCTTATACTTTCTGCCTTTGAAGGTGATTCTCTCTGTGCACCTCCTTGGCCATTTCTCCTCTACGAGTGACTTACACTAGGACTTCTTTCGATAACATCACCAAAGCCAAATTGCCCAACCATATAGCTGTAAGGGACAGGACACACAGACCTTAGTGTTTTAATATATAGTAGATTAGTAGTATTTTAAAGTCAATTCTAAAAGACACAAGTAACCAATGTAACAACGCTAAAACTGGTGCGATATGCTCAGTTTCTTTTTCAGACTAAGATTCTTGCTGCTTTATTCTGGACTAACTGCAACTGATTGAGGTCTTTCTTAGGTAGACCAGTTAGGAGTGCATTACAGTAATGAGTGTATTACACTAATCTAAGTCCACTAAAAACAAAAGTATGAATTCATTTCTTAGCATCTTATAGTGTTCAAAGAGGTCTAATGTTTGCAATGTTCCTTGAATGGAAAATTCAGTAAGAGTAATATGGTTTATAGGTGATTTTAAATTTAGGTAGAGTCCATAATTACACCTAAAGTCTTTATTTCTGTCCCAACTTTTAACTCTAAAGGATCAAGTTTATTTCTACTACCCTCATTATTTCCATTTTTTACTAACAACTAAGATTTCCATTTTTTCTTTATTTAACTTGAGGAAATTACTACACATCCATTCAGAAATACAAGACAGATACTAGGTTAGAAATCCCAGAGTGCCATGGTCACCAGGTACTATAGACAGGTAAAACACAAGGCAGGAAAAAGTGTCAGGTTAATATTTAAACTTTGCAATAGATAAATCTTTAGCAATGCATTCAAAGCCTTGTGTTACAGTCACTTTGTTGCATTGATTGTTTAGTTTTATTTTTACAGTGTCTGCATCAAAACAGTGTATATGGATGGAATTAAATATTACTTCAATTTTAGCCAAGTTGATTTACAAGTTGCGGATAAATTACAACTACTTATTGATATTTTCAACAGTCAGAGCATAGTCAGTTTAAGTGAATTCCTAAAAGTTACACATAGAGTCCTAACCAAGTACTGAAGAGATAACCTTGGGGTTAAACTCCAACATTTTAGCCAGTGCAAGACACTACTTGATTTCAGTCTAGAGGATGCCATATACCATCATGAACATTTAAGCATATACCAGAGCGATTGAGTAAAACCTGCAAACCTGCATTTAAGCTGGAATAAAAGTACAGCAAGCAGAACTTCTAAGAAGATAATCTGTCATTTTACTTTTGATTACAATTATACAACCATGGCCGTTTTAGAAAATAGAGCACATAGAAAGAAAAATTGTAGTGTTTTTTAAAAAATATTTTAATGTAACATTAATAAAGGTTTCAACTTATTTAATACAAGAGAAACAAAATGAAACATATTTACATTTTTCTTATGTAGGAAATAACAGAACATATTTACATACAGGTAACATGTTTCTACAAGAAACATCAAAATCTACAATATGTACACTTGTACTGAAAAGTTGCTTTTTTTGCCTGGCTTTCTTTAGTATTTTACATTTTATTAACCACAGACCCAAAACAGAATATGATTAAAAAAAAAAAAGTTCTGTCACACTGACTGACAGCAACACTAAAGGCAAAAATGTACAATCCAACAATTTATACAAGCCGGTTAAAAATAGAACTTTTTAACCATTCGCTATTCTACATGGGGTTGAATACTTACAAAATTGTGTTTTGTGTATATACTACTTATTCATATACATTTGGGTTGGTGAGAAATAATTTCAGTAATTATACCCTACAAACAAATATACAAGACTGACCTCCCAAGTATAGTTAAATGGTAGATGGATGGTGGCAAACATCAACAAAACAGAAATTATGATTTTTTTTAACTGCCTTCTGGGTCATAGTGGGCAAGAAGTGAAGTAGGAAAAAACAATTTAGTCAGCCACATAGTGCATATGTATCAGTTGATTGAAAGAAATTGCTGTCAACTTTTTGTAATGAAGCCTCATTCTGAAATGTAATTAAGTAATAGCTCCCACATATGATCTAGTTATAGCGGGTGATTTAGAGATACAATATACAGGTATCAGTTAGGAATGAAAAAACTAAAATGTACTTTTAAAAATAATTTAAAAATGACATATTAAGGAAAACTTCAACATTTAAAAATCCCACTGACACAGCCATAAAAAGCTTAAAATATATATCTATTTATATAAAACTTTACTTTTCTCTCTGTTACTCATCAGTCAATTTCTGCATGCTCAAAGCATCTGGAAGTACATTCCCAGAATAAAGCAAAAGTTGAAGCTAGAGATTTAGAAATTAATGTGCCAGATCAATTAGTTCACTTTTCATAATAAACTTTGAATTTGGGGGATTTTTTTTATTTCAAACAGTGATCTGTCCCATTTGTAAAATGGCAAAGTTTTATATTTTGTCTACAAATGTAGTCAAAAGAGCTGACTGGAAGTGGGACAAGTTGTTTATAAGAACTGCACAACCTAAATGGGACATAAATGTGTGGGTACAGCTGTTTAAACCAATGTTTTAATATATTCAGTGTTAATTACATTAATGAAAGCAACACGGTTTAAAATGACAAAAGAAATAAAAATCACAATTCTTAATAAATTATTAGCATGAACCAAAAAGTGAAATAATCTTTCTGAATAACTCTTTTCTATTCATGAGAAAAGCTGAAGGCAAACAGTGGAAGCTTAATAATGAATGTTTTCTTATTCTGACAAAAATAGACAACATTGGCCACCCAAAGCATTATTGGCACCTTTTTTAACAACATTGTTTGATAAGAAAATTATACAATTAAGTTCTTAAAGGTCTTGATTAAAAAATATATATAAATGCTAATGCTTTTTCAATATAAAGATAAGTACATCCCCATCATATTCTGAAATATATTCTGTAGACAAGGAATGTCCAAAAAGAATCAAAATTGTAATAAATTCAGACATCTCTTCCAACCATACACTGCAAGAAACTAATGATTTATAAGTGGAGCATCTGCAACAAGTTGTGCAGGTCTGCTATAATAATCCAGGTAAACAGACCTTCATATTTAGTTTTACTGCCACTACTAGAACCTAACAAAAAACTGGCTATGAGCTTCAAGGTATACACACCATGTATCTTAAAAGCAGTATAGTCAAGACATAGATGTGTGCCTTATATATCTGGAAACATTTAGAAGACATAATTTTGCCATGCTCAAACATAACAAGTTACTAAGTTATGAAGTTCACAATGAGGTCACTTCTAAAGATACTATTATACATCATCATTACCAAAGATTTTTACATAAAACTGAACGGTCAGAGACTATATCTTAAAAGCTCAAATATTAATGTCAGGCTTATAGTAGCTTTTGTAATATAGATAGATTTAGAAAAGGGACTAAAATAGAAAAATTAAAAAATAAATGGTTAATCAAAAGTAATTGCGGGTTTGATTGGGTATCTACTAAAGAGAAAATGACTGTGATTTTAATGAGGTTTATTATTAGACATACTTGTATGTATTATTTTACCTAAAAGGGATTAAACACAAACTATAGTAATTAACAATAAAATATGAAAGAAGGGATGAACTTAAGGTTACAAATTTTGATACGGATTTTGTTCCTGTAATCAGACTGCCATATTACTGAATAAACCCCCATCCTTAAATATTTTACAGTTATGTTATTATGAATAAAAGAAACATTTCTCATCCAATGAGACTGTTAAATGGTTATGGCAATAAATAATTTGTCTTACGAGTAGAGACCAAGCAATAGAATTTAAATTTACCAAAAAATACAATTATTTTTTATTTTGTTCGGTGAAAGTAATTTAGAATAAAAAAACAACGTAAGGTTTGCTTGCACTCCTTTTAGATTTGCACTGCACTACTTGACTGTTGAAATATTTAATCAAATGGCCTTTTTTTTTTTTTAACTATTAAAACAACATAAACATATTTGCCTCCAGCAGAAAGTTTACAGCACCAGGCAATAAATGAAAAGTAGCTTATAACAAACAAACAAATTACTGAAAAGGAAATTGTTAATTAAATTAAAAAAAAAAAAACTCCAATCGTATTTGAAAATAGTTTTGTTCATATCTGCATTTATAATTAACCTTTGAATGGGTATTACTATTTAATACTTTAAATATATTCTTAATGAAAAATAAAATATATTGTCATTTTTACCATGATGATGTGGTGAATCCCTAACAAGCCATCTTCACCATAAAATTGGTAGTGCATTGCAAGTAGCTTACCATTTCAAGAAACAACTGAACTTGAAAGGACTGACCTACAGCAACAATGCACATTCAACTACATGTATTCAACTCAGGGGAAAAAAAAGACATCAAGAAGTACAATGTTGAAAACCCTGCATACCATAATAGTAACACGTTCTTAACCTTTTCATTAGTGTTCCTCAGGACCAATTCTACCTGCGGAATACAAACTTGAAAAGCTTCAAAATGTGAGAGATACTTTATGAAAATGGAATATTGAACTAAAACCACTGCTATATGGAAAACATACATTACTGATTACAGCATAATTAGAAAATATTGTCTTAAATAATAGGGTATATCATATTTGTTTAAAAACCTGCAGACTGGAAAATCAAACTGAAAATTACAAGAAGGAGTTGATTATTTTAAGGCTAAATAAATCTTTTAATTTGGGACAAAAGAGCATAAAAATTTAGTGCAATTTGTTTCCCCTTGGGGCAGTGCCTGGTAGGAAGAGAAAATCCAGTTTAGTACTGTTGGCATGAGAAAGCAGCTTAGTTTTACTTTAGTTTAGAGTTCCACGGCAGTTTTCAGTGCCACAAAGGCAAGGGATTTTATTTTCTTCAATGGGAAATTTGTAGTCATATGTAATTTCCTCATTCACACCAATAGGCTGCTTAGAGTAGATCACAATCTTCTTCTGAGATTCCAGTGTGATTACTTTGGCATAGCAGTTTGGCTGTAAGAAAAAATATTTTAAATAGCAATTAGCCTGGTCAATATCAACTAAAAAAAGTACACATTTAAATAAAAGTCCAAGTATGCAATAATCTCACCGTGCAACAATGATTTATAAAACGAGCAAGATTTCCACACTTTGTAGCATCAATGATTGTGTCATGGTCCACTCTAAACAAGTAACTGCTCCCTATGCCCTCCTGAGCATAACGTTTCTCCCTCATATCAGCCACCATCTGAAAAAAAAAAAATATCTATGAGTAAATGAGTACATATACAGTGTTAGCTGAAAGCATTAACTTGTTTATAACATCACAAGATAAAACCTTAAATTATTTGCCAAAAAATTTAAAACATTTTCTGTATTGCTTATTTCAACTGGGCTCAGAATAAATGTAATCACACCTACTAGTGGTAAGAGGAAGACTTCAGAATTGGGTAAAACACCAGACTGCTGGGAATGTTTGGAATATTCCACCATTATGAACATGATCACACATACCACAACAGATTCTGTCATGCAGTATAATCTAGTAGCATGTGCTTGAAAGGCATATTTTTAAGCTTCTTCCGTTATAACTCTGTAACTCTAAGAGTAATTACTTTATTAGCAAATTAAGATAGGTGTGTCCTAGCTTGTTGACCTTACCTTAGCAATGGATTACAGAGTAAGTATTAAACTAATACCTAATTGCATGTAACCTATCCACTTATCTATCCATTTCAAAACCTGCTTAAGTCATATTTAGGGTTGCTCCAGAGCCCATTCTAGCAGAATCTTTCAAGAATCTATCTTGGCCTGGAGGCTGGCCCATCACAGAGCATACTCCCACTCAATCCACTTTGACAATTCAGACTCACCACTTAACACATGTGAATGGGAGATGGGAAGATTACGAGAAAAAAAAATAATGCAGACACAGGGATAACATGAAACACCACACAGGCAGATGCTTGATCAATCAAAATATCTATACTGAAATTCGCTTGTCTAGTTAAAAGTGACAGGGAAGTGAAGGTTATTTCGACACAAAAGAGCACAAGGTAGAAAACAGCACTGATGATATGTCAGTCTACCTCCAGGCACACTCAACAGATACAAACAACCCCTCATGCCCAAAACCCCATAGTCACTAATACCAGTAAAAACTTATGTTGCCAATTAAGTAGTGGTATCTGATAGAGAGAATTTAAAAGTAAACATTAAAATACACTGTTGGAAATATTAAATATGCAGTACACATAAATTATTAACATCTTCCTTTAATGATGTAAAGAAGTAACATATATTATTTTTAATAATAATATGCACTAAAGATCACTATAGTAAATCTGAATGGAGTATAATAATTAAAAAAAAAAATGTATTTACCTGTCGTATATTCTGCCCAACATATTCAATGACCATCTCATCTGCAGCAATTGGTTCCATAGCAAACAAACCCCACTCATGAATTCGGCTTCGACCAAAGCGTAACTTCTTTTTACGGAACTGAAAAATTGAAACATTAAACATTACAAACTTACATTTTATATTAATTTCATAAAAAGCTGAAAGATATAAAATGATATTTACATCCATATGTTAGGCTGAGTTAAAAGGAGTCTGATGAGTCAAGGCAAGCGAAGGATTGTAGTTATTTTACCATTATCACTACACTGCAAAAATTGCACCAGTTTACAAGGTAGAAACGTCAAGGGTTTCAAAAGTACAGTTTCATGCAATCAGTTATAAAAAGAAACATGTTTAATTTTTAAGGATCCAACTGAGAAACGTATTAATACAAGCAAAATGTAATACATATAACCATGATATTTAAGTGTGTAATAAAATGGACCCCAGGTAAAAAAAAAAAAAATGATTACATAGTAAGATTTACCTTTAGCTGGTTGAGTTTAAGCAAGTCACTGTCCATAACTGCTTGAGTACCAATGGCACTTAGCAATCTCCTCTGTTCCGATCTTCTTTCAGACAAAACACGATTTGTACCCTATAATAAAGACACATTTTGTTGTCTGACATTCATCAAAACATTTATTAACAATTAGTTAACATTCTTTGATTATCAATGACTGTGCATACTAGCCATGGTGAATTCTATGTAACTACAACCAAGCTATAACCTAAATGAAACCAAAGTAAAGATGAAAATAAATAAATAAATAAATAAATAAATAAATTAAAAAAAAAAAAAAATTTAAAACACACAAATGCACAGAAAGGAACCAAAACAACATGGGGAAAAAATGAAATAATAAGAAAACATTTAACCCATTTCAACTATGCTAATTTATAGCAATTTTAATAGTTGTATGTTGGTAATAGCAATCCATTTAGCCAAACTCTTCCTTTATTTAAAATTAGCAAGTCAAGTCAAGTTGGTGAGCATGCACTGGTACAGTGCATTGCCGCACCCACTACACAACGAAACAACTCGGGATCCCGTTTGGCAACTCCCCAGGCAGACGCGCGGTCCAGTCCCACCCTCCAGAAATGACCCTCTATTTGCCGCAGCCAGGTGTTACGTGGGCGACCCCTTGGTCTGGTCCAGCCACTTGGGTCCCCAACAATGAGGATCTTACGAGCTGGATCACCCTCGGGGAAAAGCGCCACATGGCCATAGTGCCGTAACTGATGCTCTCTCACAATGCAGGTAATGTGCCTCATTCAGGACTCCATGAGCAGCCGCTCATTTGACACAAAGTCAAACCAACGGTACCCAAGGATTCTCCGGAGAGACACAGTACCAAAGGAGTCCAGTCTTTGTCTCAGGCCACTGGGTAGTTTTCATGTCTCGTAACCATATAGCAAGAAAGGAAGCAACAGGACTGTAAAGACTTGGACCTTCGTCCTTTTATATAGATATCGGGAGCGGCACACACCTCTTTCCAGCAACCTCATGACCCCCCCCCATGCTCTCCCATTCCGTCTACTGACTTCATAGGAAGAGTCACCGGAGACATTAATGTCACTGCCAAGGTAAGTAAACCTCTCAACAAGGTCAACACTCTCTCCGCAGACAGACACACTGCTAATGGCTGTGCCCAAGAGGTCATTAAAGGCCTGGATCTTGGTTTTTATCCAGGACACTCGCAAGCCCAGACACTCAGACTCCTCACTCAGTCCCTCGAGCACCCCGATCAGAGCTTCCATTGACTTCACAGCATCATCAGCAAAGTCAGGATCTGTCAATCTTTCTTCACCAACAGATGCCCCACAGCCGCTGGACCCCACGACCTTGCCCAACACCCAGTCCATACAAGCACTGAACAGAGTAGAAGCAAGAACACACCCGTGACGAACCCCAGAATCAACTGGGAAAAACGCAGAGGTCCTGCCTACACTCTGCACAGCACTCACAGTACCGGTGTACAGGCCGGCCATGATATCCAGCAAACTCAAGGGGATCCCATGAACCCTCAGGATGTCCCACAGGGCAGCTTGATCAACTGAGTCGAACACTTTGCGAAAATCGACAAAGGCTGCAAAGAAACTCTGCCGATATTCACGTTTGCGCTCCATGAGAACCCTCAGTGCCAGGATGCGGTCGATGGTAGACTTTTTAGGCGTAAAACCAGACTGCTCCGGTCGCTGGTAGGTGAGCAAGTGATCACGGATCCTATTGAGGACGAACATGGCAAGGACCTTACCCGGTACCGAAAGCAGTGTTATCTCCCTGTAGTTGCTGCAATCCAGGTGATCACCCTTCCCTTTCCAGATAGGGACGACAAGTCCCATTTTCCAGTCAGTTGGGATGATGCCAGTCTCCCAAATGGAAGCAAAGATGCAGCCTTGATCCCCCACACTCCTCCCCCAGTTCACCACCTGTGCAATCTCAGTGAGATTGGGTGGTTCACAGCCAATTGGTGGATCAACCTCAAGAACCGTGGACCCAGAGATATCCAACGTCCTAGCCGGAGGATCAGCTTTGAACAACTGCTCAAAGTAACCAGCCCAGCGGGTCACAACTGCAGTGTCATCCATGAGGACCGTTCCATCAGCCACCCTGACTGCGACTCTCCGAGGAACAGATTCAAATGTGCGTAATGCTTCAATTCCTCTGTAAGCAGGACGTGGATCGCTAGACCACAGATGGTGTGTCACTTGGTCACAGATTCCTCTAACAAATGCCTCTTTATCTGCCTGCAGAGCCCTTACAGCCGTTCCTCTCAGTTCCCGGTACAGACCAGAGTTGCCATTGAGCCGTGCGCTGTGACTCCTCTCGATGATATCCAGGGTGCCCTGCAAGATGAAACACCTCCTTCTAGGAACACCGGTAACACCAACACAACCCTCAGCAACCTTCAGGGTCTTGTCATGGAAGGTCTCCCACATCACATTAGGATTGGCAGTCGTACCCAAATCTGAAAGTTCCTCACACAAACTGCGTGCAAACTCATTAGAAACAGCCTGGTCGTGGGAGACTGGCCAAGTCCTGGCTCATTTTCCTAGCAGGTGGTAACCTACTGGACCTAAGCTGGATCCTAAGAGTAGCAACAACAAGTCTGTGGTCAGAATTCACAAACTGGACACTTCTGTAGACTTGTTGTTGTTATTAAAATTAGCGCTGTTCATATATTCATTAAATGTCAGCAGGTTTTAAAAGCATAATTTAAAATAATATATGTTAATGTTAGGTTAATTTGAGGATTACTCCACCACTTTTTGTAGTGGTGGCATAGAAAATTTTTTTTCAAAGGTTCTAATTGAACAGGACTCAACAGTGACAAGTGCTGGATAATGGTAAATGATGTGAAAAGAGAAAAAAAATAATTTTTTTTACGTCACTTGTGTCACATGATAAATCTATTATCCAGTCTTATTCATGTATTTTTGTAAAATATTAATTATTATTATTACTTATTAAAAATCATACAATATAAACAGGAAAGGTACATTTCCATAATACTTTGTGTTTAATTTGAATTTAAACACATAGTATTATGAGAATGCATTTTTCGTATTTAGTATTAATAGTATTTTAGTTTAAAAAAAACAAAACAAAAACAAAACACCGTGCTTTTTGCACATTTTGAGTACAGTGATCCCTCGCTATATCGCGCTTCGCCTTTCGCGGCTTCACTCCATCGCGGATTTTATATGTAAGCATATTTAAATATATATCGCGGATTTTTCGCTGCTTCGCGGGTTTCTGCGGACAATAGGTCTTTTAATTTCTGGTACATGCTTCCTCAGTTGGTTTGCCCAGTTGATTTCATTGGCAGATGGCTGAGAAGCTATCCAGCTTACTTTCTCTCTTCCTCTCTCTCTCTCTCTCTCTTGCGCTGACGTAGGGGGGTGTGAGCAGGGGGGCTGTGTGCAGCTGCTTCCTGAAGGACAGGCTGCACGGAGCTTCGCATACTTAAAAGCTCAAAGGGCACGTATTGATTTTCTGTGGCTCTCTCTCTCTCTCTTCCTGCTCCTGACAGAGGGGGTGTGAGCTGCCGCCTTCAACAGCTTTGTACCGGCGGTGCTTCGCATACTTCAAAGCAAACAGCACTATTGATTTTTTTTTTGACTGCTTGCTTTGCACTCCTTTGAAAAGGAAGATATGTTTGCATTCTTTTAATTGTGAGACAGAACTGTCATCTCTGTCTTGTCAAGGAGCACAGTTTAAACTTTTGAAAAAGAGACAAATGTTTGTTTGCAGTGTTTGAATAACGTTCCTGTCTCTCTACAACCTCCTGTGTTTCTGCGCAAATCTGTGACCCAAGCATGACAATATAAAAATAACCATATAAACATATGGTTTCTACTTCGCGGATTTTCCTATTTCGCGGGTGGCTCTGGAACGCAACCCCCGCGATGGAGGAGGGATTACTGTATATACAAATGAGTAACAAACATAAGTATCACGCAATATGAGTTACAAGAGAACTTTCTTTTTTTTTACCCCCCATGGACATTTTTCACATTGTTTGCAGTTGTCAAGTGCTGGTCACAGTTGGGTAACGGTAAATTTGAATCTTTGTTATGTACTTCTCTGCAAAAACATAAGATTACAAATTTTGCTTGGCTAACACTACAAATCACATTAGGTAAGTGTCATATAAAAAAAACACTTTCGGTGGAGTAGTCCTTTAAAAGTAGCTTTTCCATCATAGGAACAAAAGGGTTGAAGGCTTTTTTTTTTTAATGTTTGTTTGTCAGGTGACAAAAATGTTTTATGAGTTTTAAAAAAATATTCAGATATTATTTTTTATGCTTTGTCCACATGACTAACCAAATATATTTCATTTGGATCCACGTTTTTTAAATAGTTTGTATGTTAACTTTCATTTCTCTAGCTTAAAGTGGGTATGATTTAACAATAGGATTTTAAATAAAACTTTATTTTTCCCACTATGAACAACATTCCATATCCAAAATATTGTTTCTTTTTGCATTTACAGTATGAAAATAACCTTTACTATTTAAATTTTTCATTCAATAACTGGTATTTACATTAATATTTGACAAATTGCACTAGAAGAATCTATACTAATAAAAGGCAAAGCCCTCACTGACTGACTGACTCACACACTCATCACTAATTCTCCAACTTCCCGTGTAGGTGGAAGGCTGAAATTTGGCAGGCTCATTCCTTACAGCTTACTTACAAAAGTTAGGCAGGTTTCATTTCGAAATTCTACGCGTAACGGTCATAACTGGAACCTCTTTTTTGTCCATCTACTGAAATGGAGAGCGGCTCCATGGACGTGGGAGGCGGATTTGCGTAACGCGTCATCATTCCTCCCACGTAATCACGTGAACTGACTGTGAACGCAGTTAAGTACAGCTACTGCGGAAACCAAGCACAGTGACAACCGTAAGTTTAAATTAAGTTTATAGAAACACTCCCGCCGTTTGCAATACCATATTTGCGAGATACAAGTTTAATGAGAGCAGGCAGTCAGCTAAAGAAGGGAATGAATAAATAACTATAATCGTAATAAACGAACAAAAAAATATAAAAGCAGTACTTTGCCGCTGCGATGCGCAGGGATATAAATTAAGTTTATAGAAACGCTCCCGTAGGTAACCACCCATACAATCAGATTGGGATTCATACTACGAATGTCTGCAATGTAATTACCCCGATCTACATGCTGTCAAATGAATGAACCACACGCCGTGGCACAATGTTAGGTGCTTTGCCTCTAGCGCTGACGTCCGAGGTTCGATTCCCGTAAGGGAGTGCAGTGAGTGTGTACGCCAGATGAGCTCACAATTACGGCGAAACACGTGTCGTGTACTAGATGACTTTGTAACAGAGTTAAAATTGCTGGAGCGAGAAACTTTTTACTGCCGGGTCATGTCGCGTATTCTTGGGTAGGTACACCAAAAAATGTATACATTTATGCATGTAATGGGCAAACAAAAAATGTACTATACCCGAAAGCACTGCAGTAGTACTCAATGTATCTTTACTTCTTAAATGTTAACGTTTTACTGTTTAATAATTTATACACTTCTTATATGTTGTTCAAATTCTTTTATCAAAATACCAGTAACAGCGCACTGCACGATAACGAGGAGTGAATACACTTGACATAAGCATTCATGTTATTTATCCTCTTTCTCTGTACATTTACCATTCGTTTGCTCAGAGGTTAATGCGCTTGATGCTTACTGAGCAGCTCTTCACCCTAGCGTCCCGCTGCTTCTCATCTTTCGTCGGCATCTTTTCACGTTAAAACTGATTAAGTTACTTTTGTATTGCGATAAATTAGTATGTTTTCTTAATTTTTCAGTTAAGCTGGCACTTAAGTCTTCACTCTGCCTCAACAATGATTAGCGAAGGTGGTAGGGAATGAAAACTGCACCCGTACGCATCCGCCCACGGCCGTCCTGGTGCGTGCAGCTGTGAGTTCATTCTACAATAAAATAAAATAAAGATAAAAAGACTAATAAAATCATCACCCCAGAAGCGGATAGTAGACGTGACATAGTATATGTGTACCAAATTTCAAGTCAATAGGTGAAACGGTTTGCGAGCTACAGGTGATTTAAAATCCTGGACAGAAAAACGAATAGCCACGGTAGCGTATTATACAAGAAGATTTTACTGTTTAATAATTTATATTTATATACAATGTGCTTCTTATATATTACTTCATATTCTCATATGATAATGATGTTAATGTTGTTTATATTGATTTCTATGTTATTGTAAGTGCTCTTTATCCATCCATCCATCCATTTTCCAACCCGCTGAATCCGAACACAGGGTCACGGGGGTCTGCTGGAGCCAATCCCAGCCAACACAGGGCACAAGGCAGGGAACCAATCCCGGGCAGGGTGCCAACCCACCGCAGGACACACACAAACACACCCACACACCAAGCACACACTAGGGCCAATTTAGAATCACCAATCCACCTAACCTGCATGTCTTTGGACCGTGGGAGGAAACCGGAACGCCCGGAGGAAACCCACGCAGACACGGGGAGAACATGCAAACTCCACGCAGGGTGGACCCGGGAAGCGAACCCGGGTCTCCT